>NC_052343.1:10213083-10513083 GCF_016432855.1 Salvelinus namaycush | reverse complement strand
CAAATCCTCCACCTGCACACACACACACTGTCTGCTCGCCTCCAAGCTCCAGCTCAGGCTCTACCTCCCTTATCCCCTGTATTAGATTCATTAATGGCACTGATCACAAAGCTAACTCCTCCGTTTCCTCTCCTTTCATCTCCCTCGAACCCCTGGGAAGGATGTATCTGGTCCCAGACGCGCACACCGCAACACGACCCCACGGGGCACCCGAGTGCAAGGAACGATGGTTCCAATCAGAGCCAAAGCCTTAGGTTCCTAGGATCCCGTACGTCTCAGGGGTCTGCCTAGCACCACGACAGCTAGATCCGCTGCCTGTTTGACGCGTACTGCCTGATGAAGGGCTTGGCACTGCTTCACAGGAGGATGAGCTGTCGGTGTGTCTGTGCTCTCCCTGTATCACCAACACACTTCATCCGCCATGCATTTCCCCCCTCTGTTGTCAACTACCGAGGGAGGATGTATATACTTTTCGATATACGCAGGAAGGAAGACGCTCTCGACGGCAATGCGGGGACAGTATGGTAGGAGGCCGGGGTGTCTGTTATATAATTCATGAGAATGGAGAAGTGCAATGTGATTTGTGGGGACGATATGGCAACCTGTGACCCCTTCACCATGACTGAGAATGAACGGGAGATATGTCATATGGGGACGGTATGGTTGCCCTTCAACATGATGGGCGAAGGGCGGTAGTGAAGAGTCATCGCTGAACACTCAATTAATCAGGTAATTCGCATGGCATGAACTATATGACTGCCATCTGCTTTCCGTCATGCTGGGGAGGTGGCGAGGCAGAGGGGGGATGGAGGGAGGAGGGTTTGGAAGCCTTCAGACAAGCTCCATTATAGGTCTAACAGCAGATGGCAAGTCTAACCGGGGCCCACCCAAGTGGAGCTCACATGGTCTGGGGGGGGGGGGGGGGGGGGGGGGGGGTTGTTGGAGGGGTGGAAGAAACATCAATGTGATGATCGAATGTAAAATCTCACAAACATTGTAATTGTAATCATAATCATCATAATCATCACCATACCATGTCCAAAGCGCTCATGCGCCTCTGCAGAGCGTTGGCTAGCTCTGTAGCCTGTGCAGACCCACCTGTGACAACACAGGCCGACTGGGAGAGAGTCTCTGAAAAAGAAAGTGTACTTTGACCACTTTTGCTGCAAATCTCCATTACTTAGCAATGATAATCTTCTTTCAAACTTAGCGAGAATTCATTGAAATCAGCAGCACTCGCAATTCAACTTGATTTACGTGGGGAAGTGATGTGCCAAAGACACACGCACACACATGAATGAAGATGTATTCTTGCATATGCTCCCAACACACACTAACAATGAATTCATTCACACACAAAGCTCTCTTGGTATAATTACTATGCTCAATATGTCATAATCCAGTTGGACGGCCCAGGTGCATACAGAGGTAAAGAGTAGGACTGATGACTTTATGGATGTTTCCCTGACTGTGCAGAGAACATGATGGCTCTACCCTGCCCTGACTTGTATAGATGGCATTCACATCACAGACTGCAAACACCCTCCCTTACTTTCTGACAAACTTAAAAACAAGACTTCGTAGAATATCTTCCTGGGAGAACAATAAAAGACTATTCTATTTCTCATCTACACTCTAAACTGGCATTGTCTCACACAGGACAAAACACATTTACGTCACTTATGTGGTATAGAAAATAGTGCTAACGTACATTAGGTCTATAAAGTACGCGGTTTTACTGTCGAGATAAACAACGATCATGGAAATATTGCACTTAAAAACAGTACAATGATAAAGTGATGATAAAGTACAAACAAAACAGTACAATGATAAAGTTGTGTATAAAAATGTATACAGATACACAGTCATACCTTTGACAATGGACTCTGCTGCAGCCAAATCTCCTTTGTAGGTCACCTACAGTAGAAATAAATTTAGTTTAACAACATGTTAGCATCAAACCTGTTCTAAAAAGCATTGTTAATTTTAGTGCAAATGTATTTAGATTCTTAGGCCTTACCTCATTACTGGCTTATTTCAATGCTATCAAAACCATTAAAAAAACTTTACTTTCAGTCATCATATCAAGTAGTATTAAATACAATACACAATGTATAAATTCAGATCTGTACTTGTCCCTGTATAACAAACTAGTAATAAGAATACAGCTAGAGCTATGACAATGGCCTAATTTAGGCTTAAAGGCATTGTCCCAAACTGAGTTCCAGTGTCCCAGGCTTGCTCACCTTCCACAGGGTTGGCGGGCCCTTGATGAGCTTGGCATTGGTGCCGCAGTACTGCAGAGCCAGATGAAAGCTCAAAGTCCGACTCGCTGTACTATGAGGACAGGACACAAGAGACGTGGGATTGTTGACGATGCATAACAAACTGAGTTAGTTCCTATTTCATAAACAGAGTTGAGAAAGTCTTCTGGGGACAAACAAAAGAGGATAGCTCACAAACTCACATCGACCATAGTTACATCTAAACAGATTTTTCACCTAGTCGGCTCGGGGATTCTAACCAGCGACCTTTCGGTTATTGGCCCAACGCTCTTAACCACTAGGCTACCTGCCACCCCAAATCAGAGGAGAGTTGAGTTCATAACAGCTTGGCCCAGTGCAGTGAGAACACATTGGAATCAGATTGCCGTCGCTGTAGATCGCATTGCATTGAAAAAGTGATATAAGCAATGAGCTCATGGCTTTTAAGATACTGTGTGTGGACTACAAAGGCTAAATCAAAGGCTAACTCATGCTACCTGAGATAATATGCGGGCAATATTTTATCAGGGTTATAAAAGAGAGGGCCTTTTTCTCAGGACCCTGGAACTGAAGGAGAAATATGACTGCGTCCTGTGGTAATTGAACCTGTAGAATTTTCTCCCAGTACAAAGGCGTGCACTGAGAACAGGATAGCGTGTCTCCCCTTTGTCTTTTCAGCCCAGAGTTCTGCCAGGCTCAATGCATGTCAAACTACAAATGTGAGGCTCACGCAGAATATGTCCTACAGTGCTAACTTGACAGACACCTTACACTTCCCCAACTTCGATGGACACAAGTGGAGAGGGGGTGGGGCACTCCCCATCGCGCCAGAGTCTCTTGTTTTCACAAATACACTTACATCACAACAAATGTGTCTTAATTGTCAGTGAAATGCTACTTGACTGGCCTTGACACTCCACTTCACTTGCATAGTGAATGTGCTCTCATTTTCAGAGTCAAGGCCAAAACCAACAGGGCTCCCTGGTAATCTAAAATTCGTATGTGCCAGGAACCAAAATAACTGCAGACAAATGGGGCTCCAATTGGACCCATACTTCGGCTGATAGTCAAGGCTTCCTACGTCCTTCAAAACACTGGTATCTGCATCACCATCTAAATCGACCCAAGGTTCAAATAGCAGAGCTCTCAAGTATCTGGGCTGGTTGAAAAATAAACATGGTGAATTTTTGCAGTGACGGATTTGTGATAGACAGAAAATCTTACAATGTAAGCCTACATTTTAAGATAAGAATCCACACATTTATGATTTTTGTCAAAGGGGTGATTCCTGACAAATCTAGAGAAAAAAATGATTTGGGAGATTTTCACAACATTTAATCCATAGAAGGGTCCATTGGAGGAAGGATTATTGACATATTTGACATTTGTATCTTAAAGCACAATTGAGAAATAATTAATTGAAGTTGGAACATTTGTGACATTATGGCCTTACCCAGGCCTCCTTTAAGACTTTATAATGTTTCATCTGTAGGTGCTACAAAGGAAAATGTGTTTCATATGAGGCTTTGCCACTTGCTCTGTAATATGAGTAACATTTTAATTTCAATAATGATTTTCTTACATTAATGTATGAATATTTAAAAATAGAAACATGAATATTGAAAACATACCCTTTTTGATTTGGCAAATGTTTCAATATATTGTTGAATATAGTATACTCTACAGGCATATCAAAGTTCCAAAGTGGGATCTCTGCTAGTTTTGATGTTATGGACAATTTTATACAGAGAAATTGTCATAGTAGGCAATGTAACCAATCACAGCCCTCCTTTTACTTGTATCATTGCACATCCTGCAAATCACCAGCAACTGTTTTGAATCGATTTTCACATTCAGTGTTTGTAATGCTGACAAATTGGATCATAACTCAAACAGTAGAAGAGATCCCACTCTGGAACTTTGAAATGCCCGTAGAGTATATTATGTTCAACAATATATTGAAAAATGTAGCAAATCAAAACATTTTCAGTGTTGGGGGTAATGCGTTACAAAAGTACCGCATTACAGTAATGTACTACTTGTATCAGTAATGGAATAATAAAACAAGTTACTGTGTTCAAATATTGTAATACTATTAGTTACTTTTTCAAGTAACGCATTCGATACTGGCAAATTGGGCCACCTTGATTGGCAAAGTGGGACACTTAATTATTTATTGTAAAGAAGGATAATTGAGAGGGTACATGAATAATATATACTCGTGATAAATTAAATGTATTAAAAACACTTTAGGTATTTTTGTGGAACATTAATAATTAATGATCTACACGAAATACTCTGCAATGTCAGAGTGGGGGAAAAAATTCTAACATTTGTAAAAGAAAATATGAAAAATAAAGCACTAATATATCTTGATTAGATAAGTACTCAACCCCATGAGTCAACACGTTAGAATCCCCTTTGGCATCGATTACAGCTGTGAGTCTTTCTGCCTAAGTCTCTAAGAGCTTTCAACACCGGGTTGTGCAACATTTGCCCATTATTCTTATCAAAATTCTTCAAGCTCTGTCAAATTGGTTGATGATCATTGTTAGACAACCATTTTCAAGTCTTGCCATTTATTTTCAAGCAGATTTACAGATTTTTTTTAAGCTGTAACTCGGCCACTCAAAAACATTTACTGTCTTCTCAGTAAGCAACTCCAGTGTAGATTTGGCCTTGTGTTTTAGGTTACTGTTCTGCTGAAAGGTGAATTTATCTGCCAGTGTCTGGTGGAAAGTATACTAAACAAGGTTTTCCTCCAGGATTTTGCCTGTGCTAAGCTCCATTACATTTCTTCTTTAACCTGAAAAACTCCCCAGTCCTTAAAGATTACAAGCATACCCATAACATGATGCAGCCACCACTATGCTTGGAAATATAGAAAGTGGTACTCAGTAATATGGTGTATTGGATTTTCCCCAAACATGACACTTTGTATTCAGGACAAAAAGTGATTTGCTTTGCCACATTTTTTGCAGCATTAATTTAGTGCCTTGTTTCAAACAGGATGCATGTTTTGGAAAATGTTTTATTCTGTACAGGCTTCCTCATTTTCACTCTGTCAATTAGGTTAGTATTGTGGAGTAATTACAATTATTATTTTATATGTATTTTTTTTACCTTTATTTAACTAGGAAAGTCAGTTAAAAACAAATTCTTATTTACAATGACTACCTACCAAAAGGCGAAAGGCCTCCTGTGGGGATGGGGGCTGGGATAAAAAAAAATATATATATATATATATAGAACAAAACACACATCACGACAAGAAAAGATACCACAACATTACATAAAGAGAGACCTAAGACAACAACATAGCATGGCAGCAACACATGACAACACAGCATGGTAGAAACACCACATGACAACAACATGGTAGCAGCACAAAACAGGGTACACACATTATTGGGCACAGACAACAGCACAAAGGCAAGAGGGTAGAGACAACAATACATCATGCAAAGCAGCCACAACTGTTAGTAAGAGTGTCCATGATTGATTCTTTGAATGAAGAGATGGAGAATGTTGTTGATCCATCCTCAGTTGATCCATCTTCAGTTTTCTCCTATCACAACCATTAAACTATGTAACTGTTTTAACGTCACCACTGGCCTGATGTTGAAATCCCCGAGCAGTTTCCTTCCTCTCCGGAAACTGAGCTAAAAATTGAGTTTTTGAGCTAGGAAGGACGCCTGTATCTGTGTCGTGACTGGGTGTATTGATACACCCTCCAAAGCGTAAGTTAATAACTTCACCATGCTCAGAGGGATATTCAATGTCCGCTTTTTATAACAAAATTACCCATCTTCCAATAGGTTCCCTTCTTTGCAAGGCATTGGAAAACCGCTGTGGTCTTTGTGGTTGAATCTGTGTTTGAAATTCACTGCTCGACTGAGGAACCTTACAGAAAATTGTTAAACACTATTATTGCACACAATAATAGTGAGTCCATGTTTTATTTACATTTTTACTTATGAACTTATTTAGGCTTGCTATGACAAAGGGGTTGAATACTTATTGAAAAGACATTTCAGCTTTTAATTTTCTATTTATTTGTAAACAATTCAAAAAACATTATTCCACTTTGACAATATGAGGTATTGTCTTGGCCAGTGACACAACAAAATTTGAAAAGGGTCAAGGGGTGTGAACCCTTTCTGAAGCCACTGTTCTTGTATGGATATGAACATAGATAGCTAGGGTTTTTAATGTTGGTGAGGTCATATCTTTCCAAGTAAAATGAAGCTATGCTAGCCGATAGCAGATTTAAGGAAAATGAAATGGAACATTTGATCCTATTAAGAAAATGGATATCTGTTATTAAGGAAACATGTATTTCAAAATGGTATTTCTCCATTGAAATGACCTAGGGGAGTGTCAGTTTGAAGGTAACAGGGTCTCCCAGTTTGGCAGTAGGCAATTGGCAGCAGCATACCACCCTGAATCCCACTGCTGGCTTGCCTCTGATACGCAGAGTTGGTCCTGGTTGGTCCCTGGATGGGAGACCAGATAATGCTGGAAGCGCTGTTGGAGGGCCAGTACAAGGCACTCTTTACACTGGTCTAAAAAAAATATCCCAATGCCCCAGGGCAGTGATTGGGGACATTGCCCTGTGTAGGGTGCTGTCTTTTGGATGGGACGTTAAACAGGTGTCCTGACTCTCTGTGGTCACTAAAGAGCCCATGGCACTCATCGTAAGAGTAGGGGTGTTAACCCTCAGCATCCTGGCTAAATTCCCAATCTGGACCTCATCATGGCCACCTAATCATCCCCGGCTTCCAATTGGCTCATTCATACCCTGTAACTATTCCCCAGGTCGTTGCTGTAAATGACAATGTGTTCTCAGTCAACTTACCTGGTAAAATAATTGTGGTAAAAATAATGGAACACTGCCAAAATTGTAACATTTTAAAAAGGTGAGAGTACTGTAGTACAAAAGCCACTTCCAGTCATTTTGATTTTCAATTACATCCCATTACAAAATATGTTGTAATGAGACAGTAAATAGCCTTCCTTCATTTTTTATAACCTAAACATTATATACCTCAGAACATTGTAATTTTACTTACCATTATGCCTCTGTTATTACACGGGATGCCACACCCACTATGATGATGTCATACCCATTGAACCCATTGTTTATCATCACATACTTCCTCACTAACACATAGGTATTGATTGTTGATTATGTTATTGTACATATTTAAAGATACCTATTACAAAGCTTAAGAGTCTCACTTTTCTCTATGTCCCATTTAACCAATACTCACCCTATATGGAATTGTTCCACAAATATGTGTGAAAGAGACATTTATACTCATTACGATAAAACATAAATATTCAATATGTTCTAACACAATTTCCATATAAACAATCAAAATCTGATGAATGCAATTCAAAAAAGTGCCTTTTATCACAACGAAATGATCTCTTGATAAATCTAACACATCAAAGGAATAGTGTCCAAAAACATTCTGCCAGCTTTACGAAAAGATACATAGCCTACATATTAAAGCCATTAAATACCGGCTAACAAGTCACACCAAGGCCGACTTCAAATGCCGACCTCAAAATTCAAATAACCAGCGCATTGACCGCGGCGCAAATGCAAACTATGTCAGATAAATCCTACACATAATGATGAATTGAAATAAAAGGCATATAATCAAAGGGATTACTTATCATCAAGGACCTACAGTATTTAAATCAAACAAAATCGACCAAACAATGGCAAAAAGTACCAAAGGAAAATCTACACCTTCGCTCATCTGATAGGCCTATAGCAGAGCTTCGTACTGAATGGATAGCGTAAAAAAAAAAAAGCTAAATAAAGAGTAATATGCAATAGATTATATGTAAGAGTGTTTTTCCAAGTAACGAATCCAACCATTTACATTTAAGTCACCACTGTTCATGTTTATATTTTTTAATTTTCATTAATTATTGTAAGAAAATTGTTATTCAAATCAAAATACTACTCATAGTACAGAGCAAGCGGTAAAGCTTCATATGAATTATACTTAAAAAAATTCAAATATATGTCAACAAACATTCCTCCAAAGGACCCCTCTATGATTAAATGCTGTGAAAATCCCCCAAATCATGATTTTTTATTTTCTAGTTTTGTGAGATGTCACCCAAAGGTGAAATTATTTCCATTATTATTTCGCAAGTATTCTTGGATGTTCAAATCGTCTCATGTAAATTAAAAAAAAATCACAGACGGTTAGACCTGTAGTAACCACTTTACTTATTATTTTTACGTTACCTTTACCAAGCCAAGAGGTCTTTTTCTGTTGTTGGACAGAGTGATATGCTGCACAGTGCCAGAGTATATTAATGTGTCATTTCTTTCCCAGAAATAACCATGCCATAGTGAAAATGATGGCACCCACACCACAAACTCTTCAGCTTGAAACCCTGCAGGTTCGAGCACATCTGGTGAACAATGGACGACTGTAAAGACTTGGTGTGATGTATGAGAATCATAAAGTCTTTTGTCATCTAGTCGCATTGCTGGGATTAATTATTTCTTAAGCATAAATCTCTCTCAGACTGTCATTTTATGTGATTCAAGGGACCTTTTAAAGCAATTATTTGACATTGAGAGGGAACATTCAAAACCTGCAGGACATGACTAGTGCTCGATTTGGAAAAAGGTTTTGCAGACATCCAGGGTTCTCTATTTCCCTGACCAGAAGTGGAGACAACTTCACAAAATCATTATCTAAACGTGAGAACTAACTACTGTACAAGGCTTGGTTCGGACTTTGTTTCAAGGTGCATCCTTGTTGGCATATTTCCATTTAAGAAAATCATTCAATACTTTGTTGTTTTATCAGTCACATCCCTAATTCAAATGTGCACGGTAAACATAGTCATTTTTAGCCAGGTCAAACAGACTGACTGGTGCATTTACTTTCTGTTTAACTGAAACAGAATGTGAGTTATCGTGAGATCAGGCTGGGTTCACGGAGCTATGTATTTTTTATATAGTCCCAAAATCGGGCTACCAGTTTTTATTAACTGGACCTTGGGTAGACTATAAGTGATGTTTTGTGTACAAGAGCTGCCTAGTGCCTAGAAGTACCTACCCTCTGATAAGCCTGGTAGATGACATCATAGATGAATCACTGGGGCATCTCACTGGCTCTGTACTTGGTTCTCTCCAGAGAATGGTCCAGGTAGCCCTCCAATGTGGTAGCAATCACTGTGGAAACCAGAGGTCGGATAGCCCCTGCAGCCTGCAAAATAATAAACGGAACAGAATATGTCATTCTTCCTTATTCTTCCTGGCAAATACACACATCAATCCAAAATGTATCAAATGGTTCTGATGCTATTGTGTCTTGAGGCTTACCACAATTGTTCTAGCCATGGCTGGATAACAACAATAAATACTAGCTAAACAACAGCTTGTGCACACAATGCTTTTTAAACAACATTCCTGAGATCGTATTTTCTTGTGACCATGACATGATTGAGGATGAAAATCCCCATTGTGCCAAGAACAAGTATGGTCAATGAGATAAGGGGGGGGGGGAGGGGGGGGGGGGGGGGGGGGGGCAAAATGACTAGTAAATAGAATGAAAGCAAACATGTGTTGTGTGTGTTACACATGTTGTTAAAATCAAAATGAATATCATGCTCTTCGGAGGAGACTAACATTTAATCATGATCGGGGATACTGGCAAGTTAATGAAGACCAGACTGCTGGCTTTGAGAGCCAGTTACACACACACACACACACACACACACACACACACACACACACACACACACACACACACACACACACACACACACACACACACACACACACACACACACACACACACACACACACACACAGTAAATGTCAGCCCCAATGTCAAAGAGCTCCTGCTCTCACTTCTCACTTTTGTGACCACCCTTCAACAATATCATGTCACAACTAGTAAAATGTAAATATGAATCACCATCTAAACATATCGGTGTCTTCCTTAGCTACTAATATCAGCCAATGTGGTTTACATTTGTCATGGCTTACAGTAGGTATACATGGCTATAGTTGAGAGCAATGAATCGCTCCGTCTGAGCCCCACTGACTGTGTCGCGGTGGAAGAGGTAGAGGACTTTGAATATGTACAAACCCCTTGCTCTTTGGCAGCCATTGTTATCTTCAGGAGGAAGTCCTCTTCCACAAAGGGACGCACTGCATCATGAATGCTGACCACCTTTGGTTTTACGCGGGCCGTACCATCCTCTCCCTCACTGAGGGCGCGGACCCCATTGAATATAGATCTGTGGCGAGTAGATCCGCCATGTACCACTAGGACATTTCTGTGGTGGAAGCGGTGGATAATGTCCATCATCAAATCTAAGCTCTCCTTGGCAACCACCACAACGATGCTTTGGCTCCATGGCACTCTGTCAAAGAAACAGTGTGTCTAGTCATAAGTCAACAGCTTTCACACTGTGGTTAGAACATATCATTCTTGTTGAGTATATTTGTTTCATTACTTGTGTCATGACTTGTTATATTACCATACATAACACTTTCGGGTGCAATTATTTGCATACATTATTTCAACAGAATTCCACTGAAATGGTCACGTTGAAACAAAAATACATGGTAGTCTCAAGAACAAGTAGGCTATTTTGGATGTTGTAGAAAGACTCAAAATTGTAATGTGTGACCCGATGGATTCAGTAAAGATCTGTTGAATGGGATAATTTGAGACATTACAAAACCTCACATTTATTCAACGATTACATAAAAGAGCTTGACACCCCAGTGAAATGGTTTGTTTACATGTGGCCACTGTCTTGTGCAGTGACAAGATTAAGGGGCAGGGCCATATAACTACAGTATTCCAAACGGGACAGATATGTTTTTGCATGCAAACATTCGACACTTCAAGTGTTACCTCTCGAAAGTTTGAATTGTGTAGCTTATCAGAGGTCTGTTGAGAAACGTGCAGAACTGTTTGGGTGTCAATAGCCCCGTTCTTTCTCCACTGCCACCGGCTGGAAGAACCACAGCTACCAGGAAATCGACACTGCAAAGTCCCGCAATGTGCTTGTCCAACCGGGCTTCGCATGTTGAGAAATGCCCTGGTTCAACAGGCCTGGCCATGTCGCCCGTTTCCTCTTGCATGCTTCAGGACAATTGATTAATTTGATGTTGAAACGGACTAACATTGATGTCACGAATATATCCTACCGGTATCCCCGTGTACAGTTTCATTCATTCCTTTATGGGCGGAGTCGCGTAGACTAGTGATTGATTCGATTTGTAGCCTGCTACACTGTAGCCACAGCGCTACGCTTGCGCGCTGTCAAGGAAGCCCCATACCAGGTACACGTCACTAATGTTATCTGTGGGGTCTTTGCTGATGTTCTCAAGATTTCGATATCATATCATATCTACTATGTATTTGTGGTTATTTATGACTTTCATGCCTTTTTAATTTTGACTGCTTGATGCAATTGAGCATACATTTACATTTTGGTCATTTAGTAGATGCTCTTATCCAGAGCGATTTACAGGAGCAATTAGGGTTAAGTGTCTTGCTCAAGGGCACATTGACAGATTTTTCACCTAGTCAGCTCAGGGTTTTGAACCTTTCAGTTACTGGCTCAAAACTCTTAACTTCCAGGCTACCTTTTGCATATTCATTTATTCAAGCTTGCTTGATCTGGTGCAACTGTACAACTAGTGTGATATGATAATTGTATGTATAGGCCTATACGATATGGGATTACTCCACCTACAGTTGAAGTCAGAAGTTTACATACACTTAGGTTGGAGTCATTAAAACTCGATTTCAACTACTCCACAAATTTCTTGTTAAGAAACTATAGTTTTGGAAAGTCGGTTAGGACATCTACTTTGTGCATGACACAAGTCATTTTTCCAACAATTGTTTACAGACAGATTATTTCACTTATAGTTCACTGTATCACAATTCCAGTAGTTGACTGTGCCTTTAAACAGCTTGGAAAATTCCAGAAAATTATGTCATGTCTTTAGAAGCTTCTGATAGGCTAATTGACATCATTTGAGTCAATTGGAGGTGTACCTGTGGATGTATTTCAAGGCCTACCTTCAAACTCAGTGCCTCTTTGCTTGACATCCTGGGAAAATGAAAAGAAATCAGCCAAGACCTCAGAAAAAAATTGTAGACGTCCACAAGTCTGGTTCATCCTTGGGAGCAATTTCCAAATGCCTGAAGGTACCACATTCATCTGTACAAACAATAGTACGCAAGTATAAACACCACGGGACCACGCAGCCGTCAAACCACTCAGGAAGGAGACGCGTTCTGTCTCCTAGAGATGAATGCACTTTGGTACGAAAAGTGCAAATCAATCCCAGAACAACAGCAAAGGACCTTGTGAAGATGCTGAAGGAAACAGGTACAAAAGTATCTATATCCACAGTAAAACGAGTCCTATATCGACATAACCTGAAAGGCTGCTCAGCAAGGAAGAAGCCACTGCTCCAAAACCGCCATAAAAAAGCCAGACTACGGATTGCAACTGCACATGGGGACAAAGATTGTACTTTTTGGAGAAATGTCCTCTGGTCTGATGAAACAAAAATAGAACTGTTTGGCCATAATGACCATCGTTATTTTTGGAGGAAAAAGAGGCTTGCAAGCCGAAGAACACATTCCCAACCGTGAAGAACGGGAGTGGCAGCATCATGTTGTGGGGGTGCTTTGCTGCAGGAGGGACTAGTGCACTTCACAAAATAGATGGCATCATGAAGAAAAATTATGTGGATATATTCTGAAGCAACATCAAGACATCAGTCAGGAAGTTAAAGCTTGGTCGCAAATGGGTCTTCCAAATGGACAATCACCCCAAGCATACTTCCAAAGTTGTGGCCAAACGGCTTAAGGACAACAAAGTAAACGTATTGGAGTGGCCATCACAATGCCCTGACCTCAATCCTATAGAAACTGAAAAAGCGGGTGCGAGCAAAGAGGCCTACAAACCTGACCCAGTTACACCAGCTCTGTCAGGAGGAATGGGCCGAAATTCACCCAACTTATTGTGGGAAGCTTGTGGAAGGCTACCCGAAACGTTTGACCCAAGTGAAACAATTTAAAGGCAATGCTACCAAATACGAATTGAGTGTATGTAAACTTCTGACCCACTGGGAATGTGATGAAAGAAATAAAAGCTGAAATAAATCACAATTATTCTGACATTTCACATTCTTAAAATAAAGTGGTAATAACTGATCTAAGACAGGGAATTTTTACTAGAATTAAATGTCAGGAATTGTGAAAAACTGAGTTTAAATGTATTTGGCTAAGGTGTATGTAAACTTCCGACTTCAACTGTACATGCTTCAACATTGAAATGCCATCTAGTGTTCCATAGAACAATTTGGGGTAGGCCTACATATTTGTAGGTGGTCGACATGCGCTGCCACCCAAGATATGTTTAAAACTAAATTACTATGTGTAAGTAGCCTGCCACAGGACATGGATTTACATCAATGAAACAAGAACTTAAAAATGGCCCTAGGACATAAAATAATTGCAGTGGGAACATCAATAAAGTATGCAAAAAAATAATACTGGGTAATAGTCTATTTTAAAAGTGGTAAATTAGGTCTCTAAAGTAAGAATCAACATACAATAAGGGGACATTTGTGTTAACATTTTTTATTTAATCAAATGAAAGCATGAGCAATGACAGATTTTTTGCAAAATATGTGTGATGCATATTAAAAGGTTTATCAAATGAATAGCAATACAACATATATTACATCATATACATCTTATAGAAAACATTTATACATATGTTATACTTCAGAGGACATGTGATATTATATATGTACACATATTTACATTGTTTTGTGTATTTGTGGTGCTTTTGTGTTGGGAATCCCTTTTCATGCAGAGCTTATTTTATTACATTATATTGGCTGTAAAACTGTTTCTATAATGGAGTTAAGAGCAGGTTTACATTGTCATACAAGAACTTAAATGATGCGAGTTATCTTAAAGTTCCAGACAGTTCTATTGGTCATGATGACCCCATTTAGGTTCATTTCATCTTATTAGCTAATGACTCAATGGTGCCCATTGGTCCTCAGATGTAGCAAGCAACCAATGCCATTCGCTTTTACAAAGTCACTTTCAGTGGTCCTCCTCACAACAAGCCAGTCCCAATAAAGAGATAATCCAAGACCACAGTCACTGAGGCATTCTGCAGTCCTGCCTTAGGGCTCTGCTTCATGCCAATTCTCATTTAGCTTAATCTTCCCTAGCCTCCTTTTGGCTTTGGCTTTGTGTTTGTGGAGAAGCTGGGGCCGAGACAAGGCAGGCTCCTCAAACTTCATATGGCTCGACTCGTTGTGTTGCCGGGAGTACCTCTTACACTTGCACGAGGTGACCACGGTGATTTTGTACGTTCTTGTACTGCCATCCTGGCACTGCAGCTGGATGCGTTGGGTGCGCGTCTTGTCGTTGACGCAGCGCCAGTCCTGACTGTTCCTCCGGCTCCAGAACTTTCTGCCGTAGCCGCCGCCGATCCAGTTGGGAAGCATCTGAGCGGGGAGGCACTCGCCAGCACATACTAGCTCCTTTATGGGGTTGATGCTTGTGCATTGGCCATCAGAGATGTACTTGGTGGACCTCAGCTCTCTACAGCCAACTTGGCTTCTCTGGTCTGCGAAAGAGAGAAACAGAAAAACGATGAGAATCAAACCATTTTGAAGATTAAAAATGTCCTTTTGTGGCCACAAACTATTTGGTTTCACTTTGAATCCTACTGCAGGTAACATAAAGGGTTTTGATCAGAAAACCTTACAAACACAGCCATCTATTTGGTTCATTTGGAGGTTTTTGGCACAGACTGTAAACCTATACCGGTTACTGGCTTGTAGAGAGGAAATGGTGCATTGCTCTTGCATGAGAGGAAGGGCTTTAGAGTTCTGAGCTATGTCAATGGAGCTGGCTTTCCTATAGGATTATCAGCGGGCAACTGGTAGGACTGTCAGCACTGTTCTGCTCCAGGCTACAGTTCCTCACTCACCCTGTAATCCAAGCCAGGGCCCCATTCACAGACTGCCATACACCTCTGTGACAATGTGCCCCCTTCTCTATGACAGAGTTTGATGAATGAAGAGAGGAGAGGCTCCCTTTCTCTCCTTCATGCTTGGGGTCCTGAGAGAGCTCAAGTCAAACAGTGCCACAATCACAGACTTCCTGTGTATAGGAACACGCCTCCAGTGGCGCTGACACACGATCACTCCCCAAACACTAGCCTGGCTGCCCTGGGTGACTCATCTCTGCTGCCCTGCTTGGACACCTGCCAGGAGTGTGTGTGTGTGTATATATATATATATGTGTGTGTATTGAAGATCATTGTGCCAAGCTTTGCCTGGTCTCACTCAGTGGGGGCATCTGATACTGTCTCTGGAGTGTCACTACTTAGCTACTGACCAGAGCTGATCATGTAATTTTAGCAGTTACATTTTTACATTAAGAATGTAGCATATTCATTTCAAATATAATTTAGAGAACACCATCTCATCAACCTAATTGTAGAAGCCGCTATAAACCTGCTTGCGCTGGAAAAAATATGTCTATGCATTTGTCTTGAAATAAAACATTTAATTTTTAAAAAAGGAAAATAGTTAAAGTACAATTTCTCAATGTTTTGAGAAAGAATACTGAACAATACTCACCAACTCTATCGTTCCCAGCAGTATTTCCCGCGCCTCTCCCACCGTTTCTTGCCCGATTTAAAGAGACATTGCTCGGGGCATCCTGCACAGGAGTACCCACGTGCGAGTATAGGATCTCCGTAGCATCATTATTGAACGCCTGGCAACTCCTCACAAGAATACAAAACAAGAATACAAGGTGGCACGACTTGCATGGGCTCAAGTGCATATTTGCTTCTGGGGATTTAGGGAATAAGCAGATCCCGTGTCAGGTAAATTGATTCTGTGCCTCTGATGTCTGCGGCAGAGATACTACGTTCTGAGCTTGTTTTATATAGGCCTGCCCGAGTCTTGTTTTGGCAACCGCTCAGGTGCACATCATGGGATCTTTTGACTGAAGGCTGGGCGTAACTGAATAACCACGCCCATTTGTCTGTGCGCTACAGAGCCAGCGCGTGTACAACATCTGGAGTGATCCTGTTCCTGTCTCTCCAATTGATGGGATTTGGTGCTATTGAGTCATTTTTGCTTCTTCAAATCGCAATCTATTCATCACATTTAATCTATTCAAAATAATAGAAGAACCTCCACTTTTGGTCTCTGCAATAATGTGTTCTTCTTCTGTTAAATGTTTTTTTTATTTTTATATATTCCCTCATTTAATCATCTTCCATGTTCTGACATGCAGTCTCACCTATTCTCTTAATTCAAAAATGAAAGCTGATACGGTCTGTGTAATTTGCTTTCGGTCTCTGTCATTCTCTTCCTCTCGACCTCTCAATCCCTTGTCATTTTTATACCTAATGATTGGAGTGCCTAGACTAACTGGAGTCTTTGTGTGTGCGCAACCCATGGCAAGGAGAGATATAATTACTTCTGTGGGAGCATTCACTTCAGCCTTGTCTTCCAGATTTGAAAAGAAGTGTCACACATAGACACTAATTGTTGCTCATGTGAATGAAATCTGATACACTTTTGTTCAGTGTCATTATCATATGAACCTTAAATGTAGGGCCCTCCTTCCTCCTGTGTAGAATACCACAAAGCATTGAAAACAAAGCAGATGACTGTATCTTGTGATATAATATCTGCCTGAATACATGTAAAGGTGAAGGAATAATATATTGTTTGTACTATTGTTGGTTTTGTAACCAACGACCTTCTCTCTTTTTACTTTAATGCAAGGCATATTTCACTAAAAAGCTCTTTCACCGACCTCACTTCCGCCACAAAATAAAGACAATCAAACCATTTTATCCCAGGAGACTAGTAATACATGGATGGCTTTCCCGTCTACAGTCCTTTAGGTGATGGGGTGAATGATGCAGAAGTTCATACGATATACCACTGTCATGTTTCTCCCATTTAAATAGGCAGAAAGCTGAGATAGCCCCTCTGTATGTGTCCAGACCATGGAGACGGTGACATATAGGAGTAGATCAGGTGACAGAATCCTGTGGGAAGTAAAGGGACAGGTACACAATCCCACACACATTCCTGCACGCACAAATATGCGCACACACACAGTGAGTTATTAACATATCGACAAGCAACATGACAGGAGTGTGTGTATTAGCAGGAAGGACCCTCATGTGGTAATAGGGGGGGGGGGGGGGGCAGTGGGACTAGAGAGGGACAAAAGGAATGCATAACATGGGAACAAAGCCAAGAGATAAAGTTCATGGGTGTGTAGAATTCACTATGAATCCCCAAGGAAGCCCACTGTGTAAATGCAGACAATGGATTTGTGTCTTATTCTAGAGAGAGCTGTTCCCGGTTTGCCTTTAGCCACCAGATTCAAGGTACTGATTTCATTTTCACAATTGTATATTATAATTGAAATGAACTATTATGTCAAAATTGTGAAATATCCCAGTTTACTGTGGAGAATAGAATTGTGAACTTGGGCTACAATTCAGTAATAGGCCCACGATAATGTAATGAAATAAATGCATGCAATACAGGGAAACCTTTGTCACCCTTCAGTCAATACACTAGGTAGAGATAGTATGCCATCTACTGACCAGTCGTTGCCATTGTCGAAGGAACTGAATTGCAGCATGAGTAATAATGTCATATCATGAATGTTAAAATAATAATAATAAATAATAAAATATCATGAATGTTATCATTTAGCCTCACATTATAACAAAATCTATAAATTATTGCCTCCTGCCCCTCCCCCCCCCCAAAAAAAAATATACATTTCAGAAACCTGTGCAATCTGAGGATGAGGCAAGAGAACAGATTTCTTTGTTTGTTATGACAAAAAATTTAAACAAGGGTTTCCTGGCTCCAGGTAGATCTAGTAGGGTGGTTGGTTTGGTTTGTCCTTCATATGTGATAGACCTGTCTGAATTACTATACTTCATTTATCTTACCTAAAAGATTGCTCAAGTATTTTGAAGATGTAATGATATTTAGAATTTCACTGCATATTCCTACAGGGCCTTCATGATGCTCTCCAGAAATATGGAATCATGAGGGACATTGATGTCTGTCAACTTTACCTTGCCAAAAAGTAGTCTTATCATAACTTATAACTATGGAATCAATAACTTAAGTATTTCAAATGAGGCCCTATTCACTGCAAGGCTGTGGACGTGATGTGACCTGTAAATTATAATTTGTTGGAAAATACCAATCATGTCAGTATATGCCAGTATTATGTTATATAAAATGCACAGAATGCAAATTAACAAAATGTGATTGTAGAGGACTCGTCAATATTCCAGACTTTTCAAGATTCTCCATGCTGAGATACTTAACAAGGTACTGTAGCCAACATCACAAACAGATAATGATACTGCATACAGTTATATTAAATGTGGGAATGTGTGACAATCAAACACTAGGCATATCATATCAGAATAGCCAAGAAAGTAAAAAAAATATTTTCACATTTCCAATTCATAATGTCCTGTAAATGTTTCAAATTACCGAACTCTCCTACCATTCCCTCAACTGTTGCATAACAGAACTTTAGCTCCAAAATAATAAAATAACATATTTCAGGCAAATAGTACCATCTTTATTTTCCTAAGCATATGCTATAACATTGCATTGCATGTTCTCTGTCTGAGTTTGTCTTGTTGTGGATCTGTGTTTTCCATCCTCAAGTGCACACATGCCTGTCCTGTTTATAGACTGTTCCCAGATCTGTTTGTGCTCTTGCCAAGTCCATTGCTGTCATTGTCAAGCCAAGTTTGGCATGACAATTTCACATGGAGTTGTTAAGAGAGCAGAAACAGGCTGGCACCCAGGCTACTGTCTTTACTGTATGTTTTCCATTCCTAGATGCCCTGGGACACCTAACCTGCCATTGGGTTCTTCTTCTGCACAAACACCAGATGAAGAGGCTGGAGGACTGCGTGGCTGAGTTGAGGAACTTGCAGCATCTCCACACTGCCAGTGAGTGAATAGGGATTCCACTGATACTGTACAGTCTAAGTCCCTCACATTTGACATGGTTATGTGAGGAACAACAGATATGACCAGTGGAGGCTGGTGGGGGGAGGTATAAGAAGACGGGCTCAATTTAATGGTTGGAATGGAACAGAGTCAAACGTGGTTTCCATATGTTTGATACCATTCCATTCATTACAATGAACCCATCCTCCTATAGGTCCCCCCACCAGCCTCCTTTAGATTTGACACAGTATTGTAGATGAAAACTTGTTTGACAATTGCTTTTGCAGCTTTTTTCCCTGAATCGCTACTCACAACAGACCGGACATCGTCAATATGTGGTCCATAACTTGCTATCAGTGAAGTTATTGGATAGAAGAGGTATGTCAACAAATATTGAAATCATATTCCAAAAATTGGAAAATAAGCAACTAACTAGTGAAACTGTTACAATACATTGCTGTGTCAAGTCTGGGATCCTTGTTGAACCTAAAGTGATTCCCGGTTGACAGAGATGAAGCAGGAGGAGAGGAACAGTTCATTACAGCCGTTTAGTATAGAACACCATTGTGTCCCCCAGTTGGCAGCCGGGCAGAGACTCCTGCCAGTAGAGAGACTGGCATCTATGAGGAGGGATGACACCTTGCTCAAGGTAAAATACTGTACCAAAGAAGAAGAGCATTTGCCTTATATTGCAATTCACCAGCTTTTTTAATCTATTGACTTGAAAATTGAGAAAATATGCAATCAATTTGATAATTTTCATCTGACTTGCAGTTCACTATGGATCAAGACAACATTTAAAGTAAGTCACAAATAAGGGATATGGGTGATTATCTCTTGATACAAATTCTGCAATGTTACAATTGAATGTATGACTCCTAAAGTATTAAACGTTCTCAATGTCTATTTATATGCGCTTCTCTGTGACGCTTATCTCTGCCCAGGAGCCCATTCGGTGAGATAGCAGATCCCAGTGTGCACAGACCCATGCAGAGATCCATCATGCAGTTCTCCACTGTGGACTGGAAGGCAATTTCCACCGCTGGGGGAATGGAACCAGCCAGGGGCCAACATCCTCACTGTCATGTTCGGATAACTGCACCAAAAACAAGAGGGGTGAATCTCAATTGTATTTAACTGATTCTTCATGTCCTCTCTCCTTGGCTTCTTCTCAAAATGCATTGGAGGAGAAGATCCCAGGGGAGGAACCTCAGATCAGAATCAGTTTTCTCATTACTACCACACAACAAACAGACACCCCAGGTCAATGTTACACAGTACATGATGACCTGGAGGAAGAACTCTGGGAGTCTGAATCCTCACTGGTCTACGTTAAGCACATTTCCCATGTGAGTGGAGTCTAGTCTTAGCCTGATCCCAGATCTGTTTGTGCCATCATGTCAACGCGGTGTCATACGAAACATTGTTTGGCATGACAAGGAGTGGCAAGGTTTGGCATGACTGATACAAACAGACTGACACCCAGATGAGTAATCTGTCATACAATCAAAAGCACAGAGACAGTACTGTGGTGTTTATTCTGGTGTATTGCAATCACAGTCATTTGACATCTTCGAAACATCAGTGTTCAACAAAAAAAAGCCACATTGTTAGAGGGATTTGCCAAATTGCCTTTTCAGGTTACAGTAACTTAAAAATAATTTTGTTCTTGGCCAATTCAAGCCACTTTACTGTATGTTTGGAAACAATGTCCTTTATCTATTAACTAGGGAAATTAAGGACATGAACAAACAGAATACCAATTAAATCTACTACTACTTCTTCTTTACATCACACTCCCTGAAGCACTTTCCATTATTCTTGAACAAAAACCACCGACATAATTATATTAGTGTACAATTTAACATTGGACATGAATGATGAAAAAAAAACATGGAATAAAAATTCAAAAAGCATAGACACTCGTGACCCTAACCCTTCTTCCATCGTGTGCAATAGTGTTGCATTGCTTTGGTGGAAAACAATGTCAGATCATCAATAAATAAGGGATCCTTTCCCATGGGTTCAGGCCTTAAGCTTGTATGAAGCTCCTGCGTACTTCATCCCCAGGTTAACTGTTGGGCCTTACACGGCAGGCCTCCCTTAGACCTTCTAGGACAACAGTGTAGACCTGTAGTAGGGGAGACAGCAGGGTGTATAGGCATTGTGCACCTGTGTCGGACGTCCCTTACAGACCTCCTTCAGTTCTCTGTGGCTGGAGTGGTGGAGACAGGGCTGGGGGGAGGGGGGTCTGCTTGGTTGTCAGAGGTTGACGGGGAAGACGGAGAGTCTTCATTGGGTCCTACTGAGAGGTCCTGCATGGAGCCTGTCGCCGACTCTAGCGCCTGGCTCTGCTCTGAGAAACACATAAGGAGCCCACTGTTAACATGATGCCTTGTAACCCGACGCAATGGAAAGACGATTTAACCTAACTACCACTTTTGAAGCTGAAGCATCCTATTCAAAACCAAGCATCGTTTCGTAACCAATGTACAGTAGGTGTTTCATGTCATCCTTGGTCACTTAAAATTACAATGAGACATATACAAATTAAACAAGAGGGGACATGAAAATGTACGGCTCAAGAATATTTCTCCAATACCTTTCCTCTGTCGCTCCATCAGCTTGGCTGACTCTGCCTCGTGCTTTTCTCTCTGCTCCTGAAGCTGCTTGCAGACCTTCTTATGGGTGAACCAGTGCATTTTCTGGCAGGCTGGGGCACAGTAAATCACCTATAGGAACACAAAAAACGTTGCATGTGTTGGGTAAGAAGAGAGGCCCATGCATCGGATGCAAGGATACATAATGACAGATTGACCATTGCTATTGCAGGTCTATGAATGATGACAGTGGACATATGAATATAGCATTTGACTGTATTGATATGAGTTACCGTAGAAACGCGCATTGTGCCTACCATTTTACAGATGGAGCATCTCTTCTCTGCTCCCTTCTCCCCACAGGTGGTACAGAACTCCGCATCCATGAAGCCCACCTGTCCTGTTATAGCCTGGGTCAAAACTGAGATGGCTGTAGGATCGTTACCCTGACCAGGACAGAAAGGGGAAATGTGAGACAAAATTCTAAATATACACAAGATATACAGTACAAAATGACACTAATGGTCAAAGATTAAGCCTAGTCTTGACCTAAAAAGGTATTTTAAAGGGATTTCCTCATTGAGCATGCTTTTTAGTCCATGACTAAGCTTAATCATTGTCTGGGAAACTGGGCCTAACAGTATAAACGTTGAAAAGGTTATTAAGCCCATAACATGAAACTATTACGAGTGGTGCTTCACTCAAACTGACGTTGCAAAATGAGTCTATATTAAATACAGACAGACATCACGAGAGAGAGCATGACTGTAAAAGCACTTTGTGACAAATATTGATGGGAAAAGAGGCTTCATAAATCAATTTGATTGATGACTGATTGACTCACAATCTCCACGGGAGCGATACTTCGGACCAGCTGCTGCAGCAGTGTGGCGTCGCAGTAGGGGAACTTGCGGATGCACTCTCTGATGAACTTCTCCTGGAACAGCGGGAAGCCGTCACTGTCCCGGCCCTTCAACAAGCTGTATGGGGACAGCAATGACATCTGGGGTTGTATGCATTGCAATACAGTACATATAACAATCAAAAACAGATTTAGTGTGTCAGAGTATTTCTACACATCATCAGTGCAGCCAGATATATGCATTTCATAGCAATTTCTTCCTTATCTTACAGACTTTTTGCATTGACATCCTCTGTCCGTCCAGTTTAATAAAAAATATCTATAAATAGTAATAACAATGTCCGGGAAACCAGCCCCATATGTATTTACATGTTCAAATGTGTTTACTCTACGCATGTCTGGGAAACCAGCCCATACAGTCCAACCCCCTCGCTCACCTCTTGATGAGTCCTTCCAGCTTGTCGTCGCGCTCCTTGAGGAAGGAGGCACACTTCTGCAGCACACAGCTAATGTAGTGCATCTTCAAGGCCAGCACCTCGTTCATGTCCTGCTGCTTCACACATTTCTCACAGATCAGCTCCATCACCCGCCGGCACTTCTCCAGGGCCTCCACCTCAGCCAGCACCGGGTTCTCCTTCACCAGAAGCACCATCTGAGAGAGACAGACAGAGAAGGGGGGGGTTCTCATTCACTATAAAAGGGTGACATAACAGCTCCATATGTAGGATGGATTGCCAAAGGTCACATAACCCACTATTCCCCAAAAAGCTATGATTTATAAAAAGGTGACATAACACACAGATAGGGTTATATTGGTGGTGGTCTGTCTTTGTGTTTTGCCTTTTACAGTTCTCCAACCGACTTGTCTTTAGTCGGAAAAGGTCTGCTTACTTTTTTTTTGCCTGATATCCTTGCTGGTCTGAGTGGTCTGGTGTACACATTGCTTTGATCAAATATGCATCACTTAATATCTCACTCCAAACCCACTATTTCATATTGTGGCCCAGAGACAGCGGTGGTGGTATTTACCTTGACGGGGTTGAGGTTGGTGCTCATGATGATCTTGTGGAGGGGCCCTGCCAGTTTGGGGGGCAGCTTGGGCTCCTTCTCCAGCCCCTGACGTATGGTGTAATACTCCAGCTTGGCCCGCGAGAAGAAGTTGTTGATCACCGTCACACAGTCGTGCTGCCCTGGGGAGAGGAGATACACCTGGGTGAGAAACAAGTTCCCATGTCTCACTGTGACAGAGGTTGCATTCATAAGGCTCCAAACAGAATGTGCCCTAATGAACACGATCAGAATAAAGGGTGGCAATGCCAATATGGAGTCATTCAAGTTTATTCTACGTCACAGACATCACATACACTTCCTGTTATGTGTGATATCCTTACTGTACTTACCGACAAACGCAGCCATCTGAGATGCTGTTCGCCCGACGGAGTTGACCACATCTGTCTCCGCTCCTGCATCTAACATCATCCAGGTGATATCAGTCTTACCTAGATGGCAAGGCGGGGAGAAAAGAGTTACCGCACACAGTCAAATTAATGAATTCAACATGGGGCACCCTGATCTACACAGGGATATCCTTTCTCAGCAATATGAACAGTGAGAAAATATGCCTACCTGATAGCCCAGCGAACATTAGTGCCGTGTATCCATGCTCGTGTTCATTACAGTTCACATCTGCCCCATGTTGCAGTAGCAGCTTGCACATATCCACCTTGCCCTTGTATGCAGCGTGCATGAGGGGAGTCATCCCATTCTGAGGAGGAGAAACAGAACTGTCAGTAGTGTATGTTGTAGATATGCATCATTTAATTAGCCTATTATAGACAAATGATGCTGAATTAAATCTACATATAAATATTCCTCATTGTACAGCATTGTAGAGTGCACAATACAGGACAATGAGGTTGTGGAAAATAGCCTTTGCTAAACTGTGGAGTGCCTGGACTGGACTGCCTGCCTCTTGAGGAGAAGACATAGGCAATGTTATGAAACAAAAAGAGACATGCTGCCTGTGGTTTCCTTACTGTCCAGTTTGCAGACAAATTATAAGGAGCATAAATCAATCAAAAACGAATGTTACAATAGAACATCGTTGAAAAACCGAACCTCATCCAAACAGTTGACTCTGACATCCTTGCAGCCCAATAATCTTGAGGCTTCTTGAACATTTCCTGAGAAAAAGCATCAAAGGTCAATCATTACTTGTACATGCATGCTGTACCTTCAAGGGATTGTATTGCATTGAAAGTTATGAACACTGCCACAAGTTAACCAAGGCTTGAAACAACCAACAGTTGTCTTGTCTAGAAAACTGTTTCAGCTATTTCATGAACTGGCAGCTAGCTAACATAACGTCTAGTAGTACTGTACAATACTAACGCTAGCAGATTAGAGATTTTTTATAACTATCTGTACTAGCTTGGCTAGCTAGCTACAGTAGTTAGCAAGTTTCCTTCCAATGCAACTTGCTGGATTGAGCTATCAAGTTAGCCATATAGTCACCATCATTAGAAACATAATTTAACCCATTACATAACGTACTAGTTAAATGTGAAATCGTACAGCAATCTCAGATATCTTATCTAGACTACAGTAACAAGCGTACTGTCTAGCTAACTAGCATTAGCATTAAAGTAAAGAGGATTTACCTGCAGCAATAACTACGAATAATTCCCTCTCGGTGCAAGATAGATCTCCCTTCTTCGGGGCTGACATATTGGCTATAATTGTGTGTAAAAAAAAAAAAAAAACCAGTCAACGAAATAAGACAAATATGGATAATTATGAGTGAAACTAAATTATAGACTATCACGTTGTTTGGTTTTCATTCTGAAGATTTCTTGCTGGCTGTTGGGGTTAAACTGGTGTTTTCAGACTGTACCACGTGTTTAGTACAGGGGTGGGCATTGAAATTCATATTAATTCATTCAACTTTTTCTCTTCCATTGAAGACATTAACACAGAAAGTAAATAATATGTATAGATATTATTGCAGTATACAAAATGTCAACACCTTAATTATTTATCATAATACGAACCGCTTTCAAAGCCCATTCTCCCCCCTTTTCAACATTTGTTAGCAGTTCCACGGAAATCTAGAAAGTTCATTCTTGATATGTTGAAGGGCTTAGACTGTACGTATTTTATACATTGTTCCTCTAGCCGTCAGTGTTCTTCAATATGTTTTAGTGAGGTATAATTCATCACATTTATCCTTAAGCACGAGTACACTTTCATAACTTGAATAACAAATATTAAGGTGTTTTATTGAAAAGCAATAGTGTTGTTTATCAATGTCCAAATTAGAGGATAAAGGTTAAAGATTCATTAGTGTCATAACCAGTCATTATATGCTCCCATTGTTTCAAAAGTATTTTTCCTCATCAAAAATAGTTTTTTTTTTTTTTTTTACGGCGAACAGTTTAAAAACTGCAATGTTTTTGTAGGGGTTTACCCTACACAAATAGATTTCAGTTTTGAAACGACAGTAAAAGTGCAGTAACTGCAGTCCACTGTGGTATTTTGGAGCAGTAATTACAGAATAACTGTAGTGTACTGCAGTTGAACTGCAGTTATACTGCACTCTAACTGCAGTTACACTGCAAAATTACTGCAGTAAAAAAAATTATCTATTTTTGGACATAGTATTTGCAGCATACTGCACTCTGATGTCAATCTTTCTTCGTAAGGGAATATTTTATGTGAAATGTCTTACAGTGCAGCCTAGTCCTAGTAAACCTCCAGAGTGGCGCAGCGGTCTAAAAGGCACTGCGTCTCAGTGCTAGAGGTGTCACTACAGACCCTGGTTCGATTCCAGGCTGTACCACAACCTGGCCGTGATTGTGAGTCCCATAGGGCAGCGCACAATTGGCCCAGCGTCGTTCGGGTTTGACCAGGTTAGGACTGTCATTGTAAATAAGAATTTGTTCTTAACTGACTTTCCTAGTTAAATAAATGATAATAAATAAACATACACAGTATCTGGTGATTAAAATAACACTTAGGTAATCACTTGGCTCAGCCATCACACATTTCTTTAGCTGCATTTGCATATGTGAAGTCATCATTTCAAGACGACCAATCAGGTAAATTGAAAACCTATTTCCCTGGACTTGTCCCTCCTTGGAATCCTACACACCTGTAAAACGCCACAGTCAGTGTTTTTCATTCAATGATAAGACTTCTTACTTTTCCAACTCGGATACATTTGAGTCTGATAATTGCTTTGTTCGAGAGGATAAAAAACGAATATCGACAATGGTTTGCGGAGGATTTGTTTGCACGAAGAAGTCCCTATGCGCTCTGAACATACTTTATGTTGTAAGTACCACGCATAGATGTTTCCATAGGGGTACGAATTGTTTTTGATGATAGGCTATTAATGAAAGTACTAAAGCCAACATGATTCTAGTCAAGAATGATATAGCCAGGGCAAGAAGGCTATCATGCAAATTAAGTCGTTGTGACACCTATCAAAATGATAGTAGGCTACATTCCAAACAGTTGCCACAATGTCTCTCAGTTAATGCAAAGTCTAAACTATTGGTTCCCAACCAGGGGTACTAGGACCTCTGGGGATATTTAAGAAGCCTCATGATACCATAAGCCTACTTGTAAAATGTACTTATGGGATTACTTCAGGGTTACTCAGGCAGAGCAAATTTATGTTGGTGGTACAGTAACCGAGAAAGGTTGGGAACTACTTGTCTAAACCATATCTGTATAGTGTGATAAATTATCGTCATGCAATTCATGTATAATATAATCAAAATACTTAATGTGTTACTTTCTAAATGTCTTAATACATATTGTATTAAATGTATCTATTTATTTCATCTTAACATCTGTCTAAAGACTTTAATCAACCTGAAGGTTGTAGCCTAAATATGAGATGGTGTTGACTTTGCCCACATCAAAGAAATCAGCATGAAGTGTCCTTTTAAGTGCTTTTCCGTTCCTAGTGGACTTCTGTCGTCACTTTGTATTGTGCTTGGTCTTCAGATGGTGAGCTTGCTGCTGATTGGCGTAGCTGCTTGGGGTAAATGGTTTGGCCTGGTCTCCAGTATTCGGGTGGTGGCTGGAGTCATTGGCGTGGGCATCTTCCTGTTATTTGTGGCCTTCGTGGGCCTCTGTGGAGCCCTGATGCACCACCAGGTCCTGCTGTTCTTTGTATCCTTCAATCAGGAGTAGGGTGAAGTTGCCCCTAGACACTGAACTTCGGTCATGTTTTTTTGCATTTTCCCAACTAATGGTTAAGATTAGGATTGGGGAAGGGAAGCTGATCCTAGATCCACTCACTTTTTATCACCTTCATGTGATATGATTGTTTTTTTGTGGTTGTAATGTTTTTATTCATGTCCCCTATCATTACATAGTTAAGTGAATACAAACTACAACACAAGACCTACTGAAACAGAGGAGTTGTATACTAGAGGATCTTAGTCTCAATGTGTACCCAGACTATTCTTAACTGCTATTTTCTCACTTTATGAACAATTCTCTTTCAAATACACAGCCTAGCGTTGCCTAGTTTGTTTCCAGAGGGTTGTCACATGTGAGCTTCCTTAGTTGGCCTCAGTACATGATTATCCTGTTCCTGGTGTTCATGGTGCAGCTGTCAGTGTCTGCCGCATGTCTGGCTATCAATAAAGAGCAGCAGGTACGTGACAAAATATTATGTGTATAATGTGATTCATGACCACTTCATCTGTAGAACACCTTAAATAAATACTGGAGATTCATTCATACTTTCCTTCTGTGTCCTGTATTAGATATTTAACAAATGGATAAGGCACAACATAAATGGAAAGTGTGAATAATTTCCAGTTGATCTCAAAGAAGCACTCTGATTGAAGACATGCTGAATGAGGCTCTGGTCACAGAATTCAAATCTCCCTGCACTGCTTCATCCATTTCCCCCACTTTAGAAAGAACTCCTAGAGGTGGGCTGGAACAAGTCCGAGGCGACTCAGAAGGATGTGGAGAAAACTCTAAACTGCTGTGGCTTCTTCCATCCAAACTATAATGGCACCTGTGACGCGGTAAAGACTCTGGCTTGTTATCAGTAAAAACGAGCAACATGTTTGTCAGATAGTGATGGACATATACCTTCAATTATGTCCTGTCTACTTGCTTCCTCACACTACAGGACTGTTTCTCCAACCCATTATCCTGCGATCCTTGTGCTCCAATCATCCAAAGTCATGCTGAGGAGGTTTTACGCTTTGTGGGTGGGATTGGATGCTTCTTCAGCTTCACAGAGGTTAGCAACCTGCTGTAGCCTCATAGCAATGCACTGGCAATGGGTAGAATTTGCTGTGTAACATAGGAATCCCACAGCCTTTTACTATGTAAATTGGAACTGAAAACAGAACACTTTGTAGTGGGGACTTTTAATGTCTGCAGTTTTATATTATGTCTTTGACATAATATACATTTACATTTTAGACTTTTGATTTTGACTTTTTGGCTTCAGAAATGATTTCAACAATTCCAAATCTATTGATATCTACACTGAGTGTACAAAACATTATTAACACCTGCTGATTCCATGACAGACTGACCAGGTGAAAGCTATGATCCCTTATTGATGTCACTTGTTAAATCCACTTCAATCAGTGTAGATGACAGGGAGACAGGTTAAAGAAGGATTTTCAAGCCTTGAGACATGGATTGTGTGCCATTCAGGGAATGAATGGTCAAGACAAAATATTTAAGTGCCTTTCAATGGGGTATGGTGGTAGGTGCCAGGCTCACCAGTTTGAGTGTGTCAAGAACTGCGACGCTGCTGGGGTTTTCATGCTCAACACTTTCCCATGTGTATCAAGAATGGTCCACCAGGACATCCAGCCAACTTGACGCAACGTTTGGACACATTGGAGTCCAACATGGGCCAGCATCCCTGTGGAACACGTCACACCTTGTAAAGTCCATTCCCCAATGAATTGAGGCTTTTGAGGGCAAAAGGGGGTGCAACTCAATATTAGGAAGGTGTTCTAATGTGTTGTACACTCAGTGTATATTGTGCTTTAGTATTAATTTAATTGCATATTCAGCCATATTTTTTTCCATCTAATTTCAGATCTTGGGAGTGTGGCTAACACACAGATACAGAAATCAGAAGGATTCCCGTCCAAACTCTGGTGCATTTCTATAACTAGCCTGTTCATAAACTCAACTTTGCACTGTCATGCATTTGTATTTAGATTTTTGTATTTAGATCCTGTGATTTATCTACGACTAATGTTTCCAATTCAGATATTTCCATTGCTATGATAATATAACTATGCGTTGATATATCTAATACTATTGACTGTTTTTTGACAGTTAGTGAAAACAAACAATTTGAATCTTGAGTGATGGACACTGAAATTGAGAGCAGTTACTTTAAGGTTAAATTTGACTGAGGTCACTGATTGGAGTCGTGATCAAATGTCATACGCACACCTTATGCAAACAGAGCACAGGCAGAGCGTAATGTTTCCTGGTAAGCTGTCTGTGGATTCCCAGTTTCAAACCCGGCTTTCTTTGGGTACCTACACAGTGCCGTCTTTGTTGCGTATATGGGGGGTGGTATTAGATGTCACACGGGATGCCAACAGATTCAGCTTTTTCAGATTCAACTCTACTAAAGTTTAGATGGAGTTGATCACTTCACAGGACATGCACCAATACAAACATTAAGCTTTTTTTGTCTGTGTTTCTAAACGGTTAGGCCATATCATCCTATTCATTTGAGATCTGAAAGCGTCAAGCATTACACAAACTGATTTCGTATCAGTTCATATTACAACCCATTTCTAAACATCTAGTTTAGGCTATTATCACTCACACTGACAATGTCACAACCAAAAAATACAATTCTCAAAATGAGATTCAGGAAGAAAATAATTTACTGAGGTGATTTCTTCACTGGAAATGGGGTAGTGTGACTTCAATGCTTCATCAACTCACACTAGTTCAACTGTTCTCCAGCGAACATTGGGGTTTGCATAGAAACTTGCCTTGCCCCATTTGGCCAACCCCCTCTGAGATCTACTTTAGATAGAGCACAGTGAGTTGCAATGCAGTCTTATGACCCATAAGAATATGTAACTCAGTGCCATATTAGTCACGCCTAGGGTACATTCCTGCCTTTCAAACAGGATAGGAACCAGGAACCGACTGTGTATTCCCTTTCATTCTTCTATAGGCTGCCCAACCTGTTCCTGAAGGCATCACTATACGTAAATCAATCTTAACACAATGTTAAAGCTAAACAAACGGGCTCTTATATTTGTATGATCAACTTAGCACATGTGGAACAAATGTGAGCTGTTCTGTGATAGTAATGTGTTGCTAGTGTATAGTGCCACTAGCTGTCAGTGGTAACATGTTTCACCATGCGAACGACCGTTGTCAAGCCCATAGGCCAGTGGTCACCAACCGGTCGATCATCAAGCATTTCTGTAGAAAAGCTAACGATAAAGGCTTTCGTGCCGTTTGTTTGTGTTGCGCTGTTGGCGGTATGTGCACTTGATTCAGAAGCCCTGCGCACCGGGAGGCAACGTGTTCCAATTTCGAACCATTTCATTTGTCTAAAAAGACAAACTCCACCTGACGGGGAGATCTGGGGCTAAATCGAGTGCGCCTACTGTGCTGGCCAATCGGATAGCTCAAATCGCCGTGCTTGCATGCTTCCACGATCCCAGCCGCAACAGTTGAATACTATCCGACGTAAGATTTCATAACGTTCAAAACCATGACTACAGAGACGCAAAGAGCTGCTGTTTTATGACTGAATTAATGTAACATTTTTGATTCAGCATTGTCAATCTTTATTCAACACTTGCAAAACAAAACGCGCTTCTCCATGCTTTCACTCCCGCTGTATTATTAGCAGGTCGCCTATTTTTAATATTTAACTTTCTCCGGTCATAGGAACAACACGAATTTGTGCACGAGTTAGATGTGTTGCGAATGCGTTTCGCCATCAGGTGGAAGACTAGATCCGACTGGGAAAGATCGTTTAGAACGGTCATCCAACTCGAAATATCTCAAACTGGCATATTTCTAAACCTCCGACTTGAAAGCACCATTACCATCAGCCCAGTAAAATAAAAAAGTTATTTCACTTTATGCTCAGCTGTGCCTTCCAATTCCTTCACCAATCTATTGGTGATCTATTTTCTATTCAAAGCTCGAAAATGAAATATAATCTGGTCTAAGAACAATATTGGCAGGACATGCATATAGGGGAGGGTCGTCCGGGTTTGGCTGGGGTAGGCAGTCATTGTAATATAATAATTTGTTAACTGACTTGCCTAGTTAAATATAGCCAATATGCTGTGATAATGTATTAGGCCTAGTGCATAAACCTCATTCTTACAGAATTGTTTTTAATTAGGGTAATGTAAAAATAAAAAGCTCTGCTTGCTTTTTGATTGCAAAAGTGACCTTGACTCAAAGGTTGGTGACCACTGCCCTAGACAACTGAAAGGCTGGTACTTGTTGTTTCTCCACAAGCACCTTTAAACAACATTGTACCAAGTTATTTATTCAGCGCATTTATTTTCATCCCATGAAAGCATAGTCTTGAAATAAGCCATTTTTATTTTCAGGGAAGCTAATGGAAAAACAGGTAACATGTATAGGCAGGATAATATTAACATGGTAACACTAAACAAAACAGAGCATTGCAGATGTAATGTAAAAGTCATCCATAAAATAAGGACAAACTTAAATCAGGTGTGTTCCATTGCCAGGAGGGTGAAAAAAAAAATAGGCACAAAAAATAAATCTCAGTAATTTAGTCAAAAGGAGATGCTATGGTGCAACACAATTGGTAGGCACCTGATCTTCCTAGGTTCTGGCCTTTCTAGGGAGTTTTTCCTAGCCACCGTGCTTCTACACCTGCATTGCTTGCTGTTTGGGGTTTCTGTACAGCACTTTGAGATATCAGCTGATGTAAGGGCTTTATAAATACATTTGATTTAGGCTTAACTGCATTCAGTTGTGATACTGAGCAATCCAAAAGTAAAAGGGAAGGATGGTGAGGATGTGTACAGGTTGGTTATGTGTAAAATTTCATCAGGTTGCAAAACAAGTTGTGGTTAGGTTAGGAGTCTGAAAAAGCTCTGTGTGTGTTGGGGAACTGCTGAGAGCTGAAGTCCGGGTCCTCTCTCACTCGCTTCTTTATGTCTTTCTTCACCTGATACAGAGGACAAAGGTGGCAATTACAAAAAGGGTCGTTCAACATAACATGCATCAGCTATCGTCGTTTCAATATTGAAAATCACAACCAGTGGTGCAAAATACTTTAGTTTGCTTTACTATTTATATTTAACAACTTTTACTTCACACACCATACATTTTCCCTGATACCCAAAAGTACTCATTAGATTTTGAATGCTTAGCAGGACAGAAATTGTCCAATTAGCACACTTATCAAGAGAACATCCCTGGTCATCTCTATTGCCTCTGATCTGGTGGACTCACAAAACACATGCTTTGTTTAAATTATGTCTGGGTGTTGGAGTGCCCCTGGCTATCCGCAAATGAAAAACATCTGGTTTGCCAAATATATAAGGAACTTACTTTTGATACTTAAAACAAAACAGAATTTTACTGGGTGACATTCACTTTTACTTGTCATTTTTTATTAAGGTATCTTGACTAGAAAATGGGTACTTTTCCCACCACTGCATATAACCGTCAGTGGCAGCTCCCTAATGACCATTTACAATTGTGTCAATGTGTGACATCTGTAATATTAGGAGAAGCCATGGAATGATGGAACAGCTTGTTTTTCTGTGAGCGTTAGTGGAGGACTGTACCTGCTCTGCATAGGCCTCCTGGAGCTCAGGGCTGTCAAGCTCCTCCTGCAGGTTGTCTGGGGAAGTGACTGGCCTGACTTCGGCCGTCCTTGCTGCCCTGTTCACTGCGTCGGAGAGGGAGAGAAGAGCGCCGTCCCCCTGTCCTGTCTGAAAACACACACCCTGGTCAATTGCCAATCCAACTTTTAGTACAAGAATAAGCCCTCGCACTCAGATGTTGAACATAGCATGCTGATACTACAATGTGATCAGAGTTTACGTTAGCCCTGATACAGCAAGGCTCCCATGTTTTAGCCATGGAGGGTCAACTACAGCCTGGAATCAGTCTGCCAACAAAGCTTGCAGGATGCCTCCTATAACGGAAGACTAGTGAGATCAGGACTTGTCTTTTGTACATAAGTTAGTTTCATTCACATGATGGAACAAGCTGTTCCATGGCTTCTCCTAATATTACAGATGTCACACATTGACACAATGGTAAATGGTCATTAGGGAGCTGCCACAGGCAATCTATTTACCTTCCTGCGTTTGGCAGGCATCCCATGTAAATAGGCGTCAGACATGGGAGGCTGGGCCTTCATCTTCCTCTGGGTGATCAGGTCATGTCTGATGATGGGTACCCACTCCTATCACACAGAGACAGACATGATCAGAATGAGACAGTTAAACTATCGAGAGCCATATAACTACACATTGGGTTTTAAGATTTGAATGGGTTTGGATGCAGATCTGATTAGGCGATTACACTTCCATTGTTGGATCATTTTCTTTCTCAAGAATCCAAACTACAAGTCGACGAAAGGTTTGCAAAAAATTCACTATAAATTCAACTAGAAGCTTGTATGTAAAACTGAGAAAGAGAATGGCAAAGCAACTAAAGTGGACGAGAGAAGGATTGGACTAGTAGTGGGAGAGAGCAGAACAGTGTTCTTACAGCAGGGACGGCAGCAGCCCAGGCCTCGGTCTCTCTACCAGGCTCCTCCCTCCCGCTGGCTTCAGCTGTTGCCATGGCGCCACCCAATGGCGCAGCCCCTCCGGTTGCTCCAGTTTCCTTAGGCTCTGCCCTAGTCTCCTGTGACGACGCCGTGGTGCCTGGGGAGTGGGTGTCCTCAATCTAAGGTGGGATGGAGAAAAGAGTTTATGGTGAGGAACTAAAAGAGACAACACACCAAGGTATATTGAGGACAACAAAATTAATCTTACAAATACATTTTGAAACACTCACCTCTATGATCTGGGCACGTTGAGGCTCCTGTGCATTAGAAGCCTCCCCCTTGGAAAGAAACCATTTAACACATATTGTTTGAGTGGAATCTGGTAATGGAATCTATGACAATTATCGTAATGGACACTTGATTAGAAAATGATGGTATCCATGTGCATTGTTAGATGTAGTCCAGTAAATAAGCCTTCTAGAACACTAACAGTGTGCTTTAAAAAAACAACACTATGACCTGTTTGTGAGATGGTGTGTGTGTAATTACCTGCTGTGTGTGGACGGCATAATGCAGTATCTGGTCCTCTGTGACGGGGATGTGCTCCAGGATGACCTGCAGCCTCATGGTCATCATACTGGTCAGCCAGTTCACCAGGCTGGGGTTCATGTCAGTCGACAACGTCCTCTAATGGGAGAGGGGGTCAATCACAACGTACTGACCAGATTTCAGTCTAGTCATATCCATTTAGCTATTTTTTTCTAATCTATAGAAAGAGTATTGTAAATCATCTGAGAGAAAAATGGGAGGGAAGGAGGAGAGACATTGAGTTGCAGGTTGTATATCATGTCATAAGGAACATTGAGTGTGTGTGTGTACTGACTATGCGGTGGTTGATGACAGAAGTGAGGGCACTCTGCTCTCCTCTCAGACAGTACAGGTTGAGGGCCAGACACTCAAACAGCCCCTGGTTGCACATCTGCAGCAGCTGCGGCCCAAACGTGTTGTCTGCAGGAGGTGAAAACACAGCAATAAGTGACAAAAGCATTCATAGGCCAGGTCTGATGAATTGCGTCAATTTGGCACAATAAAGACAATGTTACCTGTGCAGCGGAGTATGTGTGTGGCGATACGCGTTAACTGACGTCTGAAGAAGGACAGGTTGGTCTGAGTGACGTTGACACCCTCCAACACTGCCACTGAAGACTGAAGGACCAAGACAAAGAGAGAAATGTGAGGGATTAATTCACAACTGGCCACGGGGAGAATTTAAAAAATGACTGATATTGAGCAATTTGAAGAGTACTGACTATAAAAGGGGGCAGCCTAAGTGAACTACGGTACTTACAAAGCTCTCAGTAATGTACTCCTCAAGTTCATTGATGAGACCATCAGCAGCAGCCTATGATCACAGTGAAAGAACCAAGAAAAATAACCAAAGAGGGAGAGATAATGAGACTCATCATGTAGCTTGTCTAGCCCCATGTGCAGTGACACTAATGACAGGTGACAGTAATTGACGCGTGGCATTAATGACAGGGGACAGTAACATCCCAGATAGAGGCGGTTATATAGACGGTGGCCCACTCACAGCGACATTGTGGTCGGTGGGCTCGCTCCCGTTGAGGTAATGCTGGGTGAAGAACTGAGACAGCTGGGTCTGGATCCGGCCCAGGGGCTGGTTCTGGCCGTGGAGCAGCAAGACCAGGTCCACCATGGAGAAGTTCTGACACACTAGGGTCAGTAGATCTCCAAAGAAACCTGAGGGAGAGAGACAACTGTGTGGCAATGGAACAAAAACATTGAGGAAGAGAGCACGGGAGAAAAAGAGGGAACGCGGGAGAAAGAGATTACACTTCCTAGACAGAAACAGAAAGAGAGAGCAAGGTACAAGAAAAAGGGGAAGAAAAAAGAAAGCAAACAAGACAGGAACTCTTACCCATGGCGTCCCCTGTGCCGGGTGTGAAGATGTTGCTGGTCTCAGAGAGCCTCTGGATGAACTGGGCGATGCTCTCAGTGTTGCTCTGAGGAGAGCCCAGGGAGCCCATCATGGTAGACAGGACCCCCTGTACAATCCCAGTGAACAACTCCGGATTCAGGGCCTCTCCCTGGGCCCTGGCACCGTCCCCCGTGGGAGGGTTAGGGGTGGTCCCGGGTGGAGGGGTGGGGGTGCCAGAGGCAGGGGGCTGTTGGGCACTGTTGGGGGGTGGTGGGAAGACTGGTCCGGAGGCCTGAGATAGAGTGAGATGATGGACAGGGAGAAAATAAGATGTATCATATGAAAGATATGTAGTTAAGAAACCATTATGGTATTATGGTACACGTCAGTTAACTGGAGGATGATGTAATCTTGGTTTCAACCATTCGGTTCTAACAGGCACTACGGCTATATGTCCTAATCCACAAAATACACTTGGAACAAACTCCGATCCAGACACTGACCTGCATGAAGTCAGACACTCCCTGGACGAAGGCAGGCACTCCAGGCATGGTCACAGTGATGGAGGGTCCCATGGCCCCAGGAACTGTCCCTGCTGTCCCCAGGAGAGAGCCCAGGAGCTGGGCCAGGTCAGGGGGAGCTCCCTGGGGCAGGGTGGGGATGGCTCCGGACTGGCCTGGGCGAACAGTGGTGCTAGGAGCAGGGGTGGGGATAGGAGCAGGGGTGGGGATAGGGCCAGAGGAGGAAGAAGAAGAGTTGGAGGAGGATGAGGAGAAGGTATGAGAAGCTGAGGAGAAGGTATGAGAGGCAGAGGAGGTGGCTGTTTGACCAGCTGGGGGGGAAAGGAAGAGAGGAAAGAAATTACAATGGGCTTATAGTACACTTAACACAGAGGATTCACTTTGTGTGATGGTTAACTAAGCAAAACCACCAACAAAAAAAAGGAGTCTAGAGAGGTGGGGTGTATATGGTATTTCTAAGACAGCATACCCATCTGTCCAGGCATTAGGAGTTGTCCCACCAGTCCACTGATCATCTGATTGAGGGCAGCAGGAGGGAAGGGCTGTGGGGGAGAGGTCATAGGTCAACAGTTTCTATAAGCATATAATACAAACGTGGCTATGCCATTAAGACTTTCAGAGCACTACAGCTTAAGACAATTGGTACTGTCGATGGAAAATGCCCACAATGACTAGCAAAACATGAAAGCCTCCGACTGAAATTCCAAGTCTGACAACTTCTTGTCAAAACTTGACTGAACTCTACAAGCCATTAACCTCAGTCCTGCACCAAACCCCCTATCACGAACATGCTCACCTGTCCTGGTTGCTGACCCATCATGGGGGGCACGCTAGCTCTAAGGTTGATGGTGGCCCCCCGCGTGCCAAATGTGGGTGGGGGGACCCTGGGGGCAAAGGTGGGCCGGGTAAAAACCACCCTGGCCTGGGGTGCCCCAGGAGAAGGCAGGGGGGGAGCCGTGGGGGTGGGGGTGGTGGTGGGGGTGTTAGGGCCAGTGGTGGAAGAGGTAGCGGTGGAGCCTGGGGTGGTAGGCTGGAGGAGTTGGCCAGGGATGGTGCCCCCGGTGGCAGCAGCCACAGCCTCTGTGTACTGGGCGATCTGCTGCACGATGGACTGCATGAAGTCAGGGTTCATCTGAACACTGGGGGGCATCTGGAAGCCTGGGGAGAGAGGATAAGAAAAGGTTTCTTTGTGCCTTGGATTCAGGATCTCTGGTATATTGGGCTTTCCTCTAGTCCCCAGTTATTTGGAGATACAACCAGAGGTATTAAACCATTATCATGAAGTGTTACCAACACTCACCTGGTTGACCCATTCCTGCAGCGTTTGGCTGTCCAGCTGCCTGAGGAACACCAGAGTCTGTACACACGAACACAATGTTTGAACTGTGAACAGTGTGTAGAAACAAATGGACTTTGGTTTAACAAGCACGTAAAAGAAAAACACCCTTCCAAAATTGAACGAGACCTATCGATTTGAGCAGTACAGGGACCTGTACGGTACTTTGACTATCGGTCAAAGAAGGAAAACTTTCTCTCAGAAAATACGATTTGGCAATAGGGAATAAATGCAACGGTAGAGCGATTCACTTTCAATGGGCCATTTGTGGACGAGAAACAGATGGACACGTTGTGGTAAAGCATTCAATCAGTGGCGGGTACGGGACAACACACCGTCCGTGTTCATCTGCATCATGACCACCGGCATTGTCTGGTGGCTGATCCTGATGACCCGGGGGCCGGGCTGTCCCTGTCCAGCCTGCTGATTGGACGGAGGAGGCTGTGAGGGGGAGGTCTGTCCCTGACCTGGCTGGTCCGATTGGCCGGCGGCCTGACTGGGCTGGGCCTGTTCCTCTGTAGCTGGTCTGCCATTGGACGCCATTGTGACCGTGGCTCCCAGGTTCATCTGCAGATGAGTTTCAAAATGTAATTGACGTACTGTGTTCCATTGGCAAACGATATCAAATTAAGTTTACACTAACCAATAACTAAATACATTACCGGTCAAAAGTTTTAGAACACCTACTCATTAAAGGCCTTTTCTTTTTACTATTTTCTACATTGTAGAATAATCGTGAAGACATCAAAATGATGAAATAACATATGGAATCATGTAATAACCAAATAAAGTGTTAAACAAATCTAAATATTTTTTATATTTGAGATTCTTCAAACAGCCACCCTTTGCCTTGATGACAGCTTCATGAGGTAGTCACCTGGAATGCATTTCAATTAACAGGTGTTCCACAAATTAACTTTTAAGAAGGCACACCTAAGAAGGCACACCAAGAAGTGTACAAAGCTGTCATCAAAGCAAAGGGTGGCTATTTGAAGAATCTCAAATACAAAATATTTTTTGATTCGTTTAACACTTTTTTGGTTACTACATGATTCCATATGTGTTATTTCATAGTTTTGATGTCTTCACTATTATTCTGCAATGTAGAAAATAGTAAAAATAAAGAAAAACCCTTGAATGAGTAGGTATTGTAAAACTTTTGACCGGTAGTGTACCTAAGACAGAAATAATGTAATAGGTCTAAGTGTCTGCTAGGTGACAACAAAATAAGTTGGACAATGGGATACAACACCGACTCACATGTAGCGGGATGTGATGGTGCACGGCTCCAGGCATGGAGACTGGGGAGGTGTAGTGAGACATTGGCCGGATCACGTGTAGGTGGCGTGGGGTGGGGCTCAGCAGATTGCAGCGCAGGTCACTAAGGGCAACCAGGGCATTGCCCAGGAGACGGAGGGCCTCCCCCACCAGGTTGAGAATCCGCTGGTCCTCCTCTCGATCCTGTGTATGACAAGAAGAGGGCTTAAGACATTTTCTGAGAACATGTGTTTTGATATTTTATTCAGGTAGTCTTGTGGGGAAAGTGACACGTATTGTAAGAGTCCGACTGCAATTCAAGGCAATACAGCAAACGCTCATGACGTTTGTGTGAATTGTACCTAACCACAAAGCAGTAAGTTATGAGGAATGCAGCGTTGAAAAGCTTACAGCGTTGGCGTATTCTGCGGTGGTAGCAGACTCTAGGATAGAGTGTGTTCTCTGGACGAATGGCTGAAGTCTCTCCTCCACCCTCCTCAGCTCTGACAGCATCTCCACCAGCTCTGCTGGGCTGGGGTGACTGTCAAGGGGAGAAGTTGTCCTTATTTACATGCATCACAGGTACATTTATTTCACCTTTATTTAACCAGGAAGGCCAGTTGAGAACAAGTTCTCATTTACAACTGCGACCTGGCCAAGATAAAGCAAAGCAGTGTGACAAAAACAACACAGAGTTACATGGGATAAACAAACGTACAGTCAATAACACAATAGAAAAAATCTATATACAGTGTGTGCAAATGTAGTAGGATTAGGGAGGTAAGGCAATAAATAGGCCATAGTGGCGAAATAATTACAATTTAGCAATTATACACTGGAGTGAAAGATGATGTGCAAGTAGAGATACTGTGGTGCAAAAGAGCAAAAATAAATAACAGATTGGTTGTGTAGGGGTGCAGTGATCTGTGAGCTGCTCTGACAGCTGATGCTTAAAGTTAGTGAGGGAGATAAGTCTCCAGCTTCAGTGATTTTTGCAATTCGTTCCAGTCATTGGCAGCAGAGAACTGGAAGGAAGGAAAGGCGACCAAAGGAGGAGTTGGCTTTGGGGATGACCAGTGAAATATACCTGCTGGAGTGCATGCTACGGGTGGGTGCTGCTATGGTGACCAGTGAGCTGAGATAAGGCTTGGCTTCACCGAGCAAAGACTTATAGATGACCTGGAGCCAGTGGGTTTGGCAACGAATATGAAGCGAGGGCCAGCCAACGAGACCATACAGGTCACAGTGGTGGGTAGTATATGGGGCTTTGGTGACAAAACGGATGGCATGGTGATAGACTATATCCAGTTTGCTGAGTAGAGTGTTGGAGGCTATTTTGTAAATGGCATCGCCGAAGTCGAGGATCGGTAGGATGGTCAGTTTTACTAGGGTATGTTTGGCAGCATGAAGGAGGCTGTTGCAAAATAGGAAGCCGATTCTAGATTTAATTTTGGATTGGAGATGCTTAATGTGAGTCTGGAAGGAGAGTTTACAGTCTAACCAGACACTTAGGTATTTGTAGTTGTCCACATATCCTAAGTCAGAACCGTCCAGAGTAGTGATGCTAGTCGGGCGGGCGCGGGCGGGCAGCAATCGGTTGAAGAACATGCATTTAGTTTTACTAGCATTTAAGAGCAGTTGGAGGCCACGGAAGGAGTGTTGTATGGCATTGAAGCTCGTCTGGAGGTTTGTTAACACAGTGTCCAAAGAAGGGCCAGAAGTATACAGAATGGTGTCGTCTGCAACCACAATGTCTAAAGTCAACTTTCATTGTGTTGATGTCAATGGCAGATTCTGTGTGAAACATTTTGCATGCATGTCTCAAGTTCCAGATTAAGCCCTATTCTTCTTATTTCACATTAAAGGCCCAAAACAAGTTTGATACATTTTTAATTCATCCAGCATCCTTTTTATTCAGTATAGAGCAAAAAAAAAAAAACACATGCAGGACAGCGATAGTAAGCAATAATGTCTTACTTTGGTCCAGCTTGGGCGGCTCCCTCTGTTTGAGTGGAGGAAGAGAAGGATGGAGGGGGAGTAGATGCAGGTGGAGACGTGTCCATGGGCTGGGTGGAGGGAGAGGGAGTGGAGGAGGAAGAGGGAGGAGGTGCAGCAGCAGCAGAATCCGGTTGGGCTGAGGTGCCGCTTGGTTGACCCTGAGATTGAGCGACAAGGTAGCAGGTAAGGGGAGGACGTTGCTCAGTCATCTTAATTGAATTACTTCGAACTCAAATAGACCTGCTTCCTGAGACTGCCTAGAATATTTTCAAATAACATTTTGTCCAAATACTTATGTTTCACGTTTGAGCCAGTTTATTCATTAAAAACCAGGTCTATACTGTGGGTATTCCTAGTTGTTATAATCTTTATAACTTAAAACCTCACCTCCATCCTCTCGATGAGAGCATTGGTGTCCCTCAGCAAGTTCTCAGCCAATAGCAGTCTCAGCCTGGGCTCACTCTGAACCGATTGGTCCATATCAATGTGCACATTCATGGAACCATTGCTCTGTGACAGCAAGAGTATTAGTTGACAGCTACTCAACATGATTATTCACAGCATTTTGTACATACAGTTGAAGTCGGAAGTTTACATACACTTAGGTTGGAGTCATTAAAACTCGTTTTTCAACCACTCCACAAATTTCTTGTTAACAAACTATAGTTTTGGCAAGTCAGTTAGGACATGACTAGTAATTTTCGATACAATTGTTTACAGACAGATTATTTCACTTATCATTCACTGTATCACAATTCCAGTGGGTCAGAAGTTTATATACACTAAGTTGACTGTGCCTTTAAACAGCTTGGAAAATTCCAGAAAATGATGTCATGGCGTTAGAAGCTTCTGATAGGCTAATTGACATCATTTGAGTCAATTGGAGATGTACCTGTCGGTGTATTTCAAGGCCTACCTTCAAACTCAGTGGCTCTTTGCTTGACATCATGGGAAGATCAAAAGAAATCAGCCAAGACCTCAGAAAAAAAAATGTGTAGACCTCCACAAGTCTAGTTCATCCTTGGGAGAAATTTCAAAACGCCTGAAGGTACCACATTCATCTGTACAAACAATAGTATGCAAGTATAAACACCATGGGACCACGCAGCCGTCATAGCGCTCAGGAAGGAGACGCGTTCTGTCTCCTAGAGATGAATGTCCTTTGGTGCGAAAAGTGCAAATCAATCCCAGAACAGCAGCAAAGGACCTTGTGAAGATGCTGGAGGAAACAGGTACAAAAGTATCTATATCCACAGTAAAACGAGTCCTATATCGATATAACCTGAAAGGCTGCTCAGCAAGGAAGAAGCCACTGCTCCAAAACTGCCATAAAGCCAGACTATGGTTTGCAACTGCACATGGGGACAAAGATCATACTTTTTGGAGAAATGTCCTCTGGTCTGATGAAACAAAAATAGAACTGTTTGGCCATAATGACCATCGTTATGTTTGGAGGAAAAAGGGGGAGGCTTGCAAGCCGAAGAACACATTCCCAACCGTGAAGCACGGGGGTGGCAGCATCATGATGTGGGGGTGCTTTGCTGCAGGAGGAACTAGTGCACTTCACAAAATAGATGGCATCATGAGGAAGGCTTCAATATATCCACATATTGTTCAACATCAAGACATCGGTCAGGAAGTTAAAGCTTGGTCGCAAATGGCTCTTCCAAATGGACAACGACCCAAAGCATACTTCCAAAGTTGTGGCAAAATCACTGAAGGACAACAAAGTCAAGGTATTGGAGTGGCCATCACAAAGCCCTGACCTCAATCCCATAGAAAATGTGTGGGCAGAACTGAAAAAGCGTGTGCGAGCAAGGAGGCCTACAAACCTGACTCAGTTACACCAGCTCTGTCAGGAGGAATGGGCCAAAATTCACCTAACTTATTGTGGGAAGTTTGTGGAAGGCTACCTGAAATGTTTGACGTTAAACAATTTAAAGGCAATGCTACCAAATACTAATTGAGTGTATGTAAACTTTTGACCCACTGGGAATGTGATGAAAGAAATAAAAGCTGAAATAAATCCTTCTCTCTACTATTATTCTGACATTGCACTTTCTTAAAATAAAGTGGTGATCCTAACTGACCTAAAACAGGTAATTTCTACTATGATTAAATATCATGAATTATGAAAAACTGAGTTTAAATGTATTTGGCTAAGGTGTATGTAAACTTCCGACTTCAACTGTATAGAAATTGATAGATAAAAATCCATATGTTATAAATCATATATTTGATTTCTTACCCCGGTGCTGGTGCTGACTCTGGCATTCCTTGCATTCTCTCCCAAGCCTGACATCATTTGCTGGACAGACATCTAATAAGAGTGTAGTAGACAGTACAGGCTAGATATCAGTGCTGATCCACACCAGGCACTCAGGATATCATTATAAACCATGGAACAAAGACAAATTTGATCCAAAACACACACAAACGCGTACTTGGATCTGCTGAGGGTCCATGACGTTAACCGGGAGGTTGAAGGTCCCCAGCATGACATAGCTGTTGGCGTTGCGGTCCTGTGGGGGCACTTGGGACGTTCCCTGGGAGGTGGTAGAGGAGGGCGTCGCTCCGGCCTCCGCTACCCCTGACTCCGAGCCTGGCTGGGAGGGCTGAGGGGGGGCCCGCTCCACCAGGTGGATGACTTTTCCACCGACGTCTGAGACACAGAGGAAATAGAGAACAAGAAATATAATCTCTATTCATGTTAGAGGACACTGGTGCTCCATCAATCTATCAGGTGATGTGCATAGCAGCCAAACAGCATACAGCAATTACATGATGGGTACGCAAGAGTTCTGATGGTGTGCAGTTGTATAATAGGCTTACATCTGTGCATTACTGGCCTTGTAAGTCATGGAATAAGTGAATAAGAGAGTTGTTCTATACATCACATTTAGACAATGTGCTTCCACATCTGCATTGCTTGCTGTTTGGGGTTTTAGGCTGGGTTTCTGTACAGCACTTTGTGACATCGGCTGATGTAAAAAAGGGCATTATAAATAAATTTGATTGAGACAAAGATGTCTGTTTGCTGCGTTTCTGTTCTGTGTTGACAGATGCTTTGCTGCAGCTGTGTGCTGCTCCAGATCAAACTGTCTGGACTAATTTCATGTTTATTGGCATGTGGCTGTTTTGTATTGATTCCAGGCCGCTCCACAGACAGCATTACTCACTGTACTCTGTCAGTGTCCTCTCATCCTGCAGGACTCTGCCCTGGTAGATCAGCCTCTGTTTGTCCACAGGAATCCCAACTGAATTGGCAATGTGCTCCTTGAACTCTTTCACTGTCAACTGAGAAAAAGACACTGGTGTGAAGATTAGGCCTATATCCAGTACATGTAAGGCTACTGTGAAAGCTCTCCATTGGAAATGAGAACGTACCTGTCCGCCTACAGTGTAACTTCGGCTCTGAGAGTCCAAAGTTTTGACAGTCACCTCTATATCAGCACCCGGTTCCTCCATGGTTACGTTCACCCTGTGTGTTAGAGTATCATATCAATGCTGTCATAAATAGCATTATGTAAGGGATAATCAATGAGGGGCTACATGCTAGCGGAGTGGAACTAATCTTCCACAGAGTTGCAATATTTTCCTGAGAACGCATAGAGCCCTGAGTTGATCACCTCTTTTATACCATGGTTATAACAAAGCTGCGACCTAACCAAATTCACATAGAAATGTGAGTTATAGATCTGTCGTTCTCATTGAAAGCAAGTATATGCAGTAAATATGTTCTATGTGCGCTAGTTCTATGCTTCTGTTAAGTAATTTTTTTGCATCTTTTACTTTCGGTTTAGTACACCAGCTTCAAACAGCTGAAAATACAATATGTTTGGTTATGAAAAATATATTCCACAGCAGTTTAGATGATACAATGATTCTCAACTGTTTGTCAAAACTTAAATTAGGCAAACTATTCGAATTTTTGCAAACAGGAAATGGCACAGTGATTTCTGCATAGTGCACCTTTAACACGTTTGCCGCTAAAAATGTGTTCATTTGCAGGTAGAAATGTGTTCAACATCCACTGAAGTAGCAAGCCAGTTAACTATATTGCTGTAGTAGTTGCCTTGGTAACGAAACAAAGTGTTACTAGTTAAGCTAACCAAGCCATCAGTCCTAGCTTGCTATTAGGAAAATCGAATTCAATAATGTTTTCAATTCGACTTTGCTATCAAAAAGCAGCTCAAACGTAGAAAATAGACATTGAATTCTACCATGCTGATGTACCGTGCATTATAGGAAAATAATGTACAGTCTAAAATGCTCTTGAAGCCAATCAAACGAGTATTCAACAATATCCATGGTATAATGTGGCTAATATAATTTAAATTGGCTCGTTATCTAGCTAACTTTAACGTTAGCTAGCTACTGCCTAAACAAAGATAATATGTGGTCTAACGTTAACGCTCATGGAAGCTGCCATAGCTATCTAGCTAAACTAGCTAGCTAGCTGACTGGCTACCATCCACGCCTTGAAGCAAACATGGTCAAACAAAACCTTTTCATGTCAGCGTTCTCTTGATGGAAATCCATATTAATTGTGAATGGAACTTCTACAAAAGTGATGATCCAATCAATTTCACATGAATATTGACAAAAAAACGACAGTGAAACTTGTAAGTTAGCTAGGTAGCTCACAGCTACGTTAGCTTTTAGCAAGCAATTCGCGAGCTAGCCTTGAACTAACGTTCCCATTAGCTGTATGAAGTTAGCTAGCTAGTTACTTACTAACTTACTTGATAGCTCCTACCTGTGAAGTTAAATCTTCCGATTTCACCAGAATATTTGCCAATTCTTCACCGATTATTCAGTGTTGAATGTAAAGCTAGCTATTTCCTCATATGATGATAGCAACTGCGGTTAAAGTAACGTGACATGATTAGCTACAAGAACAGCTGTGACGTTTCAAACATACAGTAACAAATGGGATGTGCTCATGAAGTCAGTTCAACATGTTTTGCTTATATCTGTAAAATGGATCTGCTAGACAGCTAGATAATATCCCCAGTGCAGTTATAGTAGCAGATGATGGAAGGTGAGGATGTTTTTGTTAAAACCAGGCCTGTAGGAAATTAGGGGAGCCAAGAGGTTCAAGACCTCATTAACAAAGTGAGACATGATTTCCTTTCTTTAAAAGGCATCCCACCAAAGTGAACAGGGCTTCCAGTTCCAACAAAGGCCTGAGACCGCTGGGATGATCAATTCACAGTTATGTAGTGATTGAGAGAGGAAGAAGAACCTGAGTGGGGCTTGAACCAGCAACCCCATGTTCATATTACTGGAAGGTGACAGTATAATAAAAGGGAAACAAAAGTGCTCCTTTTTTCCTTTCTTGAAACTTATTTGATGTTTGATAACTGCAAGAGAAGTAGGGGTTGAAAAGCAGAAATATACTATGCAAACAAAAATATAATCTGCTGATAAATAAATGCTGTCAGAGTTTGCATGTTTTGGCTGAAGCCAAAATAGGCATGGTACACTTGTGGGAGAAAAGCCTATTGCTGTGTGCATGTCAATAATCCTGGCTTCTTAATCTCCTTTCCTACATTTTTATTTTACTAATTGAACAGAAACTCTAATCAAGAGACTAACCACTAGAGTATTTTCTAGTATGTAATATGATGGATGACTACCAGGAACTAGTTTAGAGGGAGAGCTGAAATTGGGACTTGAACAGTGGCTCCTACAGCACAGGTGAGCATCTAATAGACACTGCCACACAAGCCAGCTCTGTGCAGAACCATACATTTAAAAACATCCTTGTGCATCCAGAGATCAGATCTGCAACAGGGCGTGCCACAAAAAGCCTGGGCGTCTGGGCAGCGGCAGTATAACATACACCGAGGGTCAAGACCTGGGGTGTATTCATTAAACATATTCTGTTTCAAAACGTTTTGAAACGAAAACTAGAGTTTCTATTGGACAAATTATGGTAGGTCCCATTCGTTTGCTTCCGTTGGGTTCTTAAACTGTAAACGGTTTCCGTTACAAGACGTAATGAATACACCCCTGCTGCTCAGGGCAATCGGAAAAGAGATGAATGAAGTCCCTTTGGGAGTTGGACTGAAATGCACCCTTTCTTTTTCCTCTGGATTTGGCGAGTAGCCTAGCCAGGAACCCAACCTGATGTAACGGTTCATGGAATCCAGTCTTCTTGGAGAGCGAATTGATCAGAACATAGATATAGCCTAAACATAACAAGGTGGATAGACTATGGTAAACTACCTTGGTGGGTCTGTGACTGGTACCCGCTCCTCGTGTTCTTCTTCCTCGGACTCGTCGGTGTCGTAATCTCTTCTCCTCGGTGGCGATGTATCGCCGACCATTGGTTCGAACAAGTATGGCTGGATTGGCCCACTACGCACGTAATCTGCAAATTCTTCCCAGGATGACGAATCTCCATCATCTGTGTAGCTGCCAGTGTCTGTTAAATCTTCATCCGCCGAGACATCAACATTTACTAAATTGCGGTCATTGTCTGCCATGTTTCCACGTGCGAATTCAGCAAGCCAGCTAACTTTATGATGATTTGAATTTAAGTGGAAAATGCTAGATATCTAGCTTTACATAGTTATGAAGAAAACTAAAGAGACATTTTGCAGATAGCCACCTCTTCAGTCTCATAAACTAATTTACATTTACAAATAATTTGACATTATTCAGAAAGGCAGGCGGAAACCACACACCTGAAAAGGAGTACAGTGCATCTCTACTCAAAAGTTTCAGGTCTTCCTCGGGTTGTATCCTTTCACCTGCACCAAAGTGGCTGGTTGACAACAACACCAAAAAGTTGTCAGGGGAGGGCACACTTCCGCGCTGTCTGGGAGGCGGGAACTGTAGCAGATGCTAACAGCCAATGAAATCAAACAACCCACCCGAATTAGACAACAATGAACAACCGGACGGGAGCCACGAATCTGCGCAGGTGCTGGTTTGAGGAGGTTCGATTAATCTCGCGCGTACGCCCGTATAGGCATGTTTTACATCGGCGTAATGTTGAGGCATTCGATTTGGGGGCGTGAGCCAGGTGCCCTGCTCTGTCTGATTGAGAAATCGGCTCAAAACAAAAGTGACGTAATAAGCACGTGTAGTAATTATTAGGATCTGTTTTCCCATGCAAAAGTGATTGCTTCTGATACAAACGCTTTATCTGCATTCCTAATGAAAACTTATTTTATGTAAAATATATGTTGTATTTTTCTGGATGATGCACCATATCTTGCAATATATACTGTTTACTCTAAACTGAAACAGTTTTGATTGGACAAATTCGGGTAGGTCCCTCTTCCATTTGGTTCTTAAACAGTAAACCGGTTTCCGTTGATGTAATGAATACAGCCCAGGTGTAATCTAGTTGGTGTTGGTATGTTTGTTTGCACTGCTTTGGTTCAGTGGAGGCTCCTCAGAGGAGGAAGGGGAGGACCACCAAGCGCAACATGGTTTCAGTGTGTAAATCAGAAAGATGTGTCAGCATCGAGTAATTGTATTTGGCCCCCTCCCAGTTAGGGGGGTGATGAAAATCCACAAAATGGCGCCGGAAGAAATGGCAGCAGTTTTACGGGCACCCAACCAATTGTGCTATTATGTGGTTTAGTAGGAAAGCTGCCGTTACCGTCAATATTACTCGCCAACGTGCAATCATTAGACAATAAATTAGACGAGGTACGATCACGAATACCTACCAACGGGACATCAAAAACTGTAATATCCTATGTTTCACGGAATCGTGGCTGAATGACGACATGGATATTCAGCTATCGGGATATATGCTGCACGGGCAGGATAGAACAGCACACTCGAGGGGGGGGCGGTCTGTGCATATTTGTAAACAACAGCTGGTGCACGAAATCTAAGGAAGTCTCTAGATTTTGCTCGCCTGAAGTAGAGTATATTGTGATAAATTGCAGGCCACACTACTTGCCTAGAGAGTTCTTCGCTATACTTTTCGTGACTGTTTATATACCACCACAAACAGATGCTGGCACTAAGACCGCACGCAGTCAGCTGAATAAGGAAATAAACAAACAGGAAACCACTCACCCAGAGGCGGCGCTCCTAGTGGCCAGAGACTTTAATGCAGGGAAACTTAAATCAGTTCTACCAAATTTCTATCAACATGTTAAATGTGCAACCAGAGGGAAAAAAATTCTAGATCACCTGTACTCCACACACAGAGACGCGTACAAAGCTCTCAATCGCCCTCCATTTGGTAAATCCGACCACAACTCTATCCTCCTGATTCCTGCCTACAAGCAAAAATTAAAGCAGGAAGCACCAGTGACTCGGTCTATAAAAAAGTGGTCGAATGAAGCAGATGCTAAACTACAGGACTGTTTTGCTATCACAGACTGGAATATGTTCAGGGATTCTTCCGATGACATTGAGGAATACACCACATCAGTCACTGGCTTTATCAATAAGTGCATCGAGGACGTCGTCCCCACAGTGACTGTACGTACATACCCCAACCAGAAGCCATGGATTACAGGCAACATTCGCACTGAGCTAAAGGGTAGAACTGCCGCTTTCAAGGTGCGGGACTCTAACCCGGAAGCTTACAAGAAATACCGGTATGCCCTGCGAGGAACCATCAAACAGGCAAAGCGTCAATACAGGGCTAAGATTGAATCATACTACACCGGCTCTGACGCTCGTCGGATGTGGCAGGGCTTGCAAACTATTACAGACTACAAAGGGAAGCACAGCCGCGAGCTGCCCAGTGACACGAGCCTACCAGATGAGCTAAATCACTTCTATGCTCGCTTCGAGGCATGCAACACTGAGACATGCATGAGAGCATCAGCTGTTCCGGATGACTGTGTGATCACGCTCTCCGTAGCCGACGTGAGTAAGACCTTTAAACAGGTCAACATACACAAGGCTGTGGGGCCAGACGGATTACCAGGACGTGTGCTCCGGGCATGTGCTGACCAACTGGCAGGTGTCTTCACTGACATTTTCAACATGTCCCTGATTGAGTCTGTAATACCAACATGTTTCAAGCAGACCACCATAGTCCCTGTGCCAAAGAACACAAAGGCAACCTGCCTAAATGACTACAGACCCGTAGCACTCACGTCCGTAGCCATGAAGTGCTTTGAAAGGCTGGTAATGGCTCACATCAACACCATTATCCCAGAAACCCTAGACCCACTCCAATTTGCATACCGCCCAAACAGATCCACAGATGATGCAATCTCTATTGCACTCCACACTGCCCTTTCCCACCTGGACAAAAGGAACACTTATGTGAGAACGCTATTCATTGACTACAGCTCAGCGTTCAACATCATAGTACCCTCAAAGCTCATCACTAAGCTAAGGACCCTGGGACTAAACACCTCCCTCTGCAACTGGATCCTGGACTTCCTGACGGGTTGCCCCCAGGTGGTGAGGGTAGGTAGCAACACATCTGCCACGCTGATGCTCAACACTGGAGCTCCCCAGGGGTGCGTACTCAGTCCCCTCCTGTATTCCCTGTTCACCCACGACTGCATGGCCAGGCACGACTCTAACACCATCATTCAGTTTGCAGACGACACAACAGTGGTAGGCCTGATCAACGACAAGACAGCCTATAGGGAGGTCAGAGACCTGGCCGGGTGCCAGAATAACAACCTATCCCTCAACGTAACCAAGACTAAGGAGATGATTGTGGACTACGGGAAAAGGAGCACTGAGCACGCCCCCATTCTCATCGACGGGGCTGCAGTGGAGTAGGTTGAGAGCTTCAAGTTCCTTGGTGTCCACATCAACAACAAACTAGAATGGTCCAAACACACCAAGACAGTCGCGAAGAGGGCACGACAAAGCCTATTCCCCCTCAGGAAACTAAAGATTTGGCATGGATCCTGAGATCCTCTAAAGGTTCTACAGCTGCAACATCGAGAGCATCCTGACCGGTTGCATCACTGCCTGGTACGGCAATTGCTCGGCCTCCGACCGCAAGGCACTTCAGAGGGTAGTGCGTACGGCCCAGTACATCACTGGGGCAAAGCTGCCTGCCATCCAGGACCTCTACACCAGGCGGTGTCAGAGGAAGGCCCTAAAAATTGTCAAAGACTCCAGCCATCAAACAGGCAAAGCCTCATTCATCAAACAGTCATAGACTGTTCTCTCTACTACCGCATGGCAAGTGGTACCGGAGTGCCAAGTCTAGGACAAAAAGGCTTCTCAACAGTATTTACCCCCAAGCCATAAGACTCCTGAACAGGTAACCAAATGGTTACCCGGTCTATTTGTATTGTGTAACCTCTCTTTTACGCTGCTGCTACTCTCTGTTTATCATATATGCATAGTCACTTTAACCATACCTACATGTACATACTACCTCAATAAGCCTGACTAACCGATTTCTGTATATAGCCCTGCTACAGTTATTTTCAAATGTCTTTTTACTGTTGTTTTATTTCTTTACTTACCTACACACACACACACACACATACCTTTTTTCCCACACTATTGGTGTAAGTAAGCATTTCACTGTAAGGTCTACACCTGTTTAATTTGCGCACGTAACAAATAAACTTTGATTTGATTTGATGAGCTCTACAGCAGAGTCTCTCAACTCAATCGCTGGTTGAAAACTGTTTTCTGCCCCTCCCAAAATATAGAATTTGTAGATAATTGGCCCTCTTTCTGGGACTAACCCACAAACAGGACCAAGCCTGGCCTGCTGAGGAGTGACTGACTCCATCCTAGCTGGAGGGGTGCTCTCATCTTATCTATGAACATAGACAGGGCTCTAACTCCTCTAGGTCCACAATGAGATAGCCAGCCAGCCTGCCAGCTTAATTGAGTCTGCCACTAGCACAGTCAGTGTTGTCAGCTCAGCTATCCCCATTGAGACCGTGTCTGTGCCTCGATCTAGGTTGGGAAAAACTAAACATGGCAGTGTTCACTCTAGCAATCTCACTGGAATAAAGACCTCCATTCCTGTCATTATTAAAAGAGATTGTGATATCTCACATCTCAAAATAGGGCTACTTAATGTTAGATCTCTCACTTCCAAGGCAGTTATAAATAATGAACTAATTAATCACTGATCATAATCTTGATGTGATTGGCTTGACTGAATCATGACTTAAGCCTGATGAATTTACTGTGTTAAATGAGGCCTCTCCTCCTGGTTACACTAGTGACCATGTTCCACGCGCATCCCGCAAAGGCGAAGGTATTGCTAACATTTACAATAGCAAATTTCAATTTACAAAAAAAAAAGACTGCATTTTTGTCTTTTGAGCTTCTAGTCATGAAATCTATGCAGCCTACCCAATCACTTTTTATAGCTACTGTTTACAGGCCTCCTGGGCCGTACACAGCGTTCCTCACTGAGTTCCCTGAATTCCTATCGGACCTTGTAGTCATGGCAGATAATATTCTAATTTCTGGACTTTAATATTCACATGGAAAAGTCCACAGACCCACTCTAAAAGGCCCTTCGGAGCCATCATCGACTCAGTGGGTTTTGTCCAACATGTCTCCGGACCTACTCACTGCCACAGTCATACTATGGACCTAGTTTTGTCCCATGGAATAAATATTGTGGATCTTAAAGTTTTTCCTCGTAATCCTGGACCATCAGACCACCATTTTATTACGTTTGCAATCGCAACAAATAATCTGCTCAGACCCCAACCAAGGATCATCAAAAGCCGTGCTTTAAATTCTCGGACAACCCAAAGATTCCTAGATGCCCTTCCAGACTCCCTCCACCTACCCAAGGACGTCAGAGTACAAAAATCGATTAACCACCTAACTGAGGAACTAAATTTAACCTTGTGTAATACCCTAGATGCAGTCCCACCCCTAAAAACAAAAAACATTTGTCATAAGAAACTAGCTCCCTGGTATACAGAAAATACCCGAGCCCTGAAGCAAGCTTCCAGAAAATTGGAACGGAAATGGCGCTACACCAAACTGGAAGTCTTCCAATTAGCATGGAAAGACAGTACCGTGCAGTATCAAAGAGCCCTCACTGCTGCTCGATCATCCTATTTCTCCAACTTAATTGAGGAGAATAAGAACAATCCAAAATGTATTTTTGATACTGTCGCAAAGCGAACTAAAAAGCAGCATTCCCCAAGAGCGGATGGCTTTCACTTCAGCAGTGATAAATTCATGAACTTCTTTAACGAAAAGATCATGATCATTAGAAAGCAAAGTACTGACTGACTCCTCTTTAAATCTGCGTATTCCTCCAAAGCTCAGTTGTCCTGAGTCTGCACAACACTGCCAGGACCTAGGATCAAGGGAGACATTCAAGTTTTTTAATACTATATCTCTTGACACATTGATGAAAACAGTCATGGCTTCTAAACCTTCAAGCTGCATACTGGACCCTATTCCAACTAAACTACTGAAAGAGCTGCTTCCTGTGCTTGGCCCTCCTATGTTGAACATAATAAATTCCTCCCTATCCACCGGATGTGTATCAAACTCACTAAAAGTGGCAGTAATAAAGCCTCTCTTGAAAAAGCCAAACCGTGACCCAGAGAATATAAAAAACTATCGGCCTATATCGAATCTCCCATTCCTCTAAAAAAAAAAAAAAAAATGTTGCACGGCAACGCACTGCATTCCTGAAGACAAACAACGTATACGAAACACTTCAGTCTGGTTTTAGACCCCATCATAGCATTGAGACTGCACTTGTGAAGGTGGTAAATTACCTTTTAATGGCGTCAGACCTAGGCTCTGCATCTGTCCTTGTGCTCCTAGACCTTAGTGCTGCTTTTGATACCATCGATCACCACATTCTTTTGGAGAGATTGGAAACCCAAATTGGTTTACACGGACAAGTTCTGGCCTGGTTTAGATCTTAACTGTCGCAAAGATATCAGTTTGTCTCTGTGGATGGTTTGTCCTCTGACAAATCAACTGTACATTTCGGTGTTCCTCAAGGTTCCGTTTTAGGATCACTATTGTCTTCACTATATATTTTACCTCTTGGTGATGTCATTCGGAAACATAATGTTAACTTTCACTGCTATGCGGATGATACACAGCTGTACATTTTGTGAAACATGGTGAAGCCCCAAAATTGCCTTCCCTGGAAGCCTGTGTTTCAGACATAAGGAAGTGGATGGCGGCAAATGTTTTACTTTTAAACTTGGACAAAACAAAGATGCTTGTTCTAGGTCCCAAGAAACAAAGAGATCTGCTGTTGAATCTCACAATTAATCTTGATAGTTGTACAGTTGTCTCAAGTAAAACTGTGAAGGACCTCGGCGTTACTCTGTACCCTGATCTCTCTTTTGACGAACATATCAAGACTGTTTCAAGCACAGCTTTTTTCCATCTATGCAACAATCAGAAACTTTCTGTCCAAAAATGATGCAGAAAAATGTATTCATGCTTTTGTCACTTCTAGATTAGACTACTGCAATGTTCTACTTTCCAGCTATCCAGATAATGCACTAAATAAACTTCAGTTTAGAATCTTTACTAGAACCAAAAAATCTGATCATATTATTCCAGTGCTAGCCTCTCTACACTGGCTTCCTGTAAAGGCTAGGGCTGATTTCAAGGTTTTACTGCTAACCTACAAAGCATTACGTGGGCTTGCTCCTACCTACCTTTCCGATTTTGTCCTGCCGTACATACCTACACATACGTTACGGTCACAAGACGCAGGCCTCCTTATTGTCCCTATAATTTCTAACCAAACAGCTGGATGCAGGGCTTTCTCCTATAGAGCTCCATTTTTATGGAATGGTCTGCCTATCCATGTGAGAGATGCAGACTCGGTCTCGACCTTTAAGTCTTTATTGAAGACTCATCTCTTCAGTAGGTCCTATGATTGAGTGTAGTCTGGCCCAGGGGTGTGAAGGTGAACGGAATGTCACTGGAGCGATGAACCACCCTTGCTGTCTCTGCCTGGCCGGTTCCCCTCTCTCCACTGGGATTCTCTACCTCTAACCCTATTACGGGGGCTGAGTCACTGGCTTACTGGTGCTCTTCCATGCCGTCCCTTGGAGGGGTGCGTCACTGAGTGGGTTGAGTCACTGACGTGATCTTCCTGTCCGGGTTGGCACCCCCCTCGGGTTCGTGCCGTGGGTGAGATCTTCGTGGGCTATACTCGGCCTTGTCTCAGGGTAGTAAGTTGGTGGTTTAAGATATCCCTGTAGTGGTGTATGGGCTGTGCTTCAGCAAAGTGGGTGGGGTTATATCCTGCCTGGTTGGCCCTGTCCGGGGGTATCGTCGGACGGGGCCACAGTGTCTCCCGACCCCTCCTGTCTCAGCCTCCAGTATTTATGCTGCAATAGTTTATATGTCAGGGGCTAGGATCAGCCTGTTATATCTGGACTATTTCTCCTGTCTTATCCGGTGTCCTGTGTGAATTGAAGTATGCTCCCTCTAACGCTCTCTCTTTCTCTCTTTTCTCTCTTCTCTCAGAGGACCTGAGCCCTAGGACCATGCCTCAGGACTACCTGGCCTGATGACTCCTTGCTGTCCCCAGTCCACCTGGTCGTGCTGCTGCTCCAGTTTCAACTGTTCTGCCTGCGGCTATGGAACCCTGACCTGTTCACCGGACGTGCTACCTTGTCCCGGACCTGCTGTTTCGATTCTCTCTCTCTACCGCACCTGCTGTCTCTAACTCTGAATGATCGGCGATGAAAACCCAACTGACATTTACTCCTGAGGTGCTGACCTGTTGCACCCTCTACAACCACTGTGATTGTTATTATTTGACCCTGCTGGTCATCTATGAACGTTTGAACATCTTGGCCATGTACTGTTTTAATATCCACCCGGCACAGCCAGAAGAGGACTGACCACCCCTCAGAGCCTGGTTCCTCTCTAGGTTTCTTCCTAGGTTCCTGCCTGTCTAGGGAGTTTTTCCTAGCCACCGTGCTTCTACATCTGCATTGCTTGCTGTTTGGGGTTTTAGGCTGGGTTTCTGTAAAGCACTTTGTAACATTGGCTGATGTAAAAAGGGCTTTATAAATACATTTGATTGATTAACCATCCTCCTCAGTGAATTTCACAAAAATAAAAATAGTGGAACATTTAAAAAGTTATCCTTTTTAGAGAACTATACTAAATATACTCACGTCACCAGATAATTGATTAAAACATACTGTTTTGCAATGAAGGTCTACAGTAGCCTCAACAGTTCTCTGTAGGGTAGCACCATGGTGTAGCTGGAGGACAGCTAGCTTCCGTCCTCCTCTGGGTACATTGACTTCAATACAAAATATAAGAGGCTCATGGTTCTCACCTCCTTCCATAGACTTACAAAGTAATCATGACAGGTTGGAGGACGTCCTCCAGAAGCTATCAGAGCTCTTGCAGCATGAACTGACATGTTGTCCACCCAATCAAAGGGTCAGAGAATGAATCTAGTACTGAAAGCATTAGCTACAGCTAGCTAGCAATGCAGTGCATAAAACGTGGTGAGTAGTTGACTCAAAGAGAGAGAAAGACAATAGTTGAACAGCTTTGAACAAATTCATTTCTTCACAAATCAAGGAGAAGCAAGAGAGAGAGAGAGAAATGCAGCTAGCTAGTTTAGCCTACTCAAACACCCAGCTCAAACAGAGAGGGATGCTATGTTAGCTAGCTGGCTATGACTATCCAACACTGAAACTCTTCCAAGTCAAGGTAAGATTTTGGTTTTACAAATTTATTGCCACCGGGGCCCGCCGGTGTAACTGCTTGCTTACTGTACACTGTACTGCATGATTGTAGTAAGTTTACTAACGCATTAGTTCTTTTAGCTATGTTGAGTATGACATTACTTTAGGCCAATAAAAGGGATCACCACCACACAAACTCAGCCAGATCTGCAAACATTCTAGCCCTAGATTGTCCAGCAGGGGGCGTTAGATACATATTCCCTTTTACACTCTGATTCCCACACGCAAATACACCATAATCAAAGAGCAACAGAATATAATATATTGTTCACAGGCGGCCCGTGGCACCTTAATTGGGGAGGACGTGCTCATAGTAATGGCTGGAATGGAATCAATGGAATGGTATCAAACACATCAAACACATATTTTTCATGTGTTTGATACCGTTCCATTTACTACATTCCAGTCATTATTATGAGCCGTCCTCCCCTCAGCAGCCTCCTGTGATATTGTTGTATAATTTTACAAGATGTGTCATTTTCCTCTTCTAACAAGGAAAAAGATGAGCTCCCAGCTTTTAGTGAATACTTTTGGATGATTCAATCATCATATTTTAATGTTTTTATTTAACCTTTATTTAACTAGGCAAGTAAGTTAAGAACAAATTCTTATTTACAATGACGGCCTACCAAAAGGCAAAAGGCCTCCTGCGGGGACAGGGGCCTGGGATTTAAAAAAAAAAGAATAATAAATACAATTTAAATATAGGAAAAAACACATCACAACAAGAGAGACACAACACTACATAAAGAGAGACCTAAGACTACAGCATAACAAGGCAGCAAAACATGACAACACAGCATGGTAGCAACACAACATGAAAACAACATGGTAGCAACACAACATGGTAGCAGCACACAAACATGGTACAAACATTATTGGGCACAGTCAACAGCACAAAGGTCGAGAAGACAACAATACATCATACAAAGCAGCCACAACTGTCAGTAAGAGTGTCCATGATTGAGTCTTTGAATGAAGAGATTGAGATAAAACTGTCCAGTTTGAGTGTTTGTTGCAGCTCGTTCCAGTCGCTAGTTGCAGCGAACTGAAAAGAGGAGCGATACAGGGATGTGTGTGCTTTGGGTACCTTTAACAGAATGTGACTGGCAGAACGGGTGTTGTATGTGGAGAATGATATGGACATCATTATTTAAGCATTTAGCCTACCCACTGGGCACACCACGTCATTTCAACGTGGATACTTGGGTAATATTTGGTTGAGATGTTGATCAATGAGATTACAACCTATATTCACCCACTCAAAAAGACAGCCAAAAGTTAGTTGAATTTCCAATGTGTTATCACTATGCTTTCAACCATCGAAGAGCACAACCAAATTCCAATGGGAAAACAATGTCAGATTTTTGGTTTAGTTGTCACCCACATGTCTATCACTGTGCTTTCAAAAATGTAATCTACTTAATCCCCAAAAGTAATTATTTATCATGAGTGGGCCATAAACAATAACTAGTAATGCTGCATAATCAAAAAAAGGATCAAATCTCACCTTTCTGGTATTTTTTTAAATAAATTGCTGAGGTGTAGTCACTTTTGAGGACACAAGCTCAAGTACACAGTACAAATTTGATCAAAATAAAAATATTTTATGATGCATTTCCTACTCAACATGAATAAGGCTTGAAATTACTTATATGCTAAATATAGCATAATCAAATTACTAAGATTTCACCTTTATTATTTCTGTAAAATACATATTTGTATGTTTAGTGTTAGATAAAATGTGCAAAGTTTCTAAAGGTCTCTCTTGGTCAAAACGTCTGCCCCCACCACTGTGAACGCCTCACAGAGCTTTAGCTTGACTTCCTGAACTCGTTAGGAACTAGCCTTACATAACACATTATTTATGACTGAAAAGTTTTGTTTTTTTGTTCAAAATATATGAATTATTTTACATTAATGGCTATAAATCGATCTCTGAATGTGCTACCGTGATGAAATCGCTGTCTCCTGCTACGCTAGGACGTTGGTTGCATGTGTCCGTGGAAACCAGGGCTGTCGCTCAATGCAAGCCATTTATATCTACGGTATCCACAGAACAATTTATAAGCGAAAATGTCGGTAGGTACCAGAACCATGCAGGACCCCTAACCATCTAACAGGTTTTAAAAGCACAGCAAAGTTCAAATGGGAAGACAATGTCAGAAATGTTGTTTATTTATACAACAGATTGTGTTATCGCTGTGCTTCGTCTAAAAGCAGAACCAAATGACCTGGATTGCAGTTTAGATTACATTATAAAAACATGGGGCAAGTGATCAATTCCTTTCGAGATGTTACGCTGATTATTACAGCAATTGTGAATGCTATTTTATGCATGCTATCTTGAACATGAACGCCTTATATGATTAACCTACATAAGAAGACATGTATAGTTACAGTAACCTAAATGTGGCCATGGATGTTACTCATTTTAAGGTTGACTGTTACATTAGTTTGTAAGATTTACTGTAGATGTACCATATTACAAAAGCAATATTGAATTGTGTTTGGTTGACAATGCAACCAAATATCAACATATAAAGGAGATGTATCTACTGGTTGGATAGTTCCATTTGAGCCACTGGCTTAATCCCGTTCTTTAACCTATATGGAGACGTGAATCTAACATACAGTGCATTCGGAAAGTATTCAAACCCCTTGACTTTTCCACACTTTGTTACCTTACAGCCTTATTCTAAAAGTGATTAAATCGATGACGAAAAAAGCCAATCTAAACACAATACCCCACAATGACAAAGTAAAAACGGATTTTTTGACATTTTTGCTAATTTATAAAAAATAAAAAACTGAAATATCACATTTAAGTATTCAGACCCTTTACTCAGTACTTTGTTGAAGCACTTTGGTAGTGATTACAGCCTTGAGTCTTTTAGGGTATGACGCTACAAGCTTGTCACACCTGTATTTGGGCAGTTTCTCCCATTCTCTGCAGATCCTCTCAAGCTCTGTCAGGTTAGATAGGGAGCGTCGCTACACAGCTATTTTCATCTCTCTCCAGAGATGTTCAATCGGGTTCAAGTCCGGGCTCTGGCTGGGCCACTCAAGGACATTCAGAGACTTGTCCCTAAGCCACTCCTGCATTGTCTTTGCTGTGTGCTTAGGGTCATTGTCCTGTTGGAAGGTGAACCTTTGCCCCACTCTGAGGTCCTGAGCACTCTGGAGCAGGTTTTCATCAAGAATCTCTCTGTACTTTGCTCCGTTCATCTTTCCCTCGATCCTGACTATGATATGACAAAGCCTACGATAGTCAGTAGTTATGGGTTAGGCGGGTCCTACTACAGAAACAAGGTGGACAGTTAAAGCCAGTAGCTTATTGCTCCAGGACTCTCACAGATGCAGAGAAGCGCCGTGCACAGATAGAAAAGGAGTGTCTCGCAGCAGTCTGGGCATGTGAGAAGTTTACCAGATATCTGTATGGCCTAGATACATTCACACTGCAGAGTGATCACAAACCTCTTAATAAACTTTAAAGACCTTGACTTAGTGCCTTTGAGGTGTCAGAGACTGTTGATGCGCATGATGCGTTATAACCCTACAGCCAAGTATGTGCCGGGGAAACTGCTTGTTATAACATACACCCTTTCCAGACATCCCCAGGCAGTTGTTACAGGAGATATTGCAGAGCAGACCAGTGAAATCGAGGCCTATAAGGATGCAGTTCATACACCACACCACGGCTTATCTCACCCACCAAGCTTGATGTCGTCAAGAAGCAGACACAACAAGATGCAGAGCTGCAGATGGTGAAACACTATGTGACAACAGGATGGCCAAAGTATAACAGGTATAACATCAGAACCCCTTCTAGAACTCCAGCACGGAGTGAACGTCGTCTTAAAGCTGGGCGACGAACAAGGCTGGACAAAGACGGCTTCAGTGCTTCAACGATGTGACACACCCAGGTCATACTTGGTCCAGACAGATACGGGAGTGCTGCACAGGAATCCACACCACCTGAAACCCTTCCACAGTGCTTCAGAGACTTGTCAAAAGGGTGGAGAGGAACACCCAGAGTTTGACACGGAGTTGCACTTACCTATTCCAGATGCCGACCCACCTCCTGTCACAGAACCACAGACTCCGGTACACATGACTTCTCGTGGTACAGTTGTCAAACCACCAGACAGATACGGAGAGTATGTGCAGTAATTAACACACAGCCTGCATTATGCGACAGAAGAACCCCACTGCAGCTATGAAGGTGACTGGCAGTCCACCCAACTCACCTTAGAGTAGAATATAGTTAGTGTTGAAGAAGCAACGACTGTTTTAACGAATGTTAAAGACAGAAAATGAGTTGATGTTTCACGAGTTGTTGAACTTTAAAGACAGAAAAGTTTGTTTATGAATTCATATGTTGAGACAAGTGTATTACAGAGTGATGAACTATAAATAGTATGTGATGTTTTGACATTTTAGAAACACATGTCTTAAAAGAAGAAGAAAGGGTGATGTGTTGTATTGGAACTATTTTATTATAACGCATGGCACAGGTATATTCATGACGTCATATAAAAGGTGATTGGGCAAGTAAGGTCCGCGTGCGTCCGTCGTAACAAGTCCAGTGAAGACCGTCTCCTGTATTATGTTACTTATTGTTTCGTTAAAGTCAACCAAAGTGACATTCGCCTCCAGATTCTTCACATAAAGCATAACACTACAGTGACCATGATAACATCATCCGGTGGTTAAAATTTCACCCTCAAAACAACCGTTGACGTTGATGACTTTTTTCAAATCCAATGTATTTTCCACACAGATTCCACGGCACGATGGATTGACAAATTACGTTGAAACAACGTTGATTCAACCAGTTTGTGCCCAGTGGGTAGTTACATTATAAAAATCATCTAATGATCAGGTGTGCTTTTCAGCATTACATTTGGAACTTTATCAGTGTGACATTGTTAGTATTGTTAGTATGTTCCATTAAGAGACAAAGAACCCCTGAAAAGTTGATCCGACTGCAGCAAATGGAAGCAATGTTCTCTTTGTTCTCCTCATCAAAACGTTATCTTCCAGACACGAGTCAAATGAATATGCACAAGTTGTTCACAAATAAGAATATAAGGACATCCTATTCAGGTCTACCTACTGTATGAAACACTCAAAAAGTTGAGTATGTGTATGGTAGTGTGCCAGGGGTTTTTCCTATTCAGGCTCACATATTCAGGAACACTCCTGGCCCTAATGCATACCACAGGGATAATTAATTACGTTGACACAGCTTGGTAGATACTCTAGCACTGTGATACTGTCTTACAAAACATGATAACCTCAATAACCTGTGGGATGTGCATTACCAGTGTAGTCTGCAGAAATGACAGTCATATTGAAACCCATCCACCAACATGGGGGCTGATGGATGGTGAGGATAATAGGGGGTGTAGAAGCAGGCCTATTTCCTAAAATTGGGTAAATGCTCAAACACTTCTTACTTTAAAGGCCACCCACACAAAAAGACTTATAGGCAATAATGTTGACATATTTCGGTCCCTCTTCATGGACCATGGAACAACACATTTTGGTATGTGGGCCTTTGGACTATGTGGGATGGTGGAAAGTTGTGCTAACAAACAAGTGGTTAATGATTACCACAATCCTAAAATGTTTGAAGCTCAATCCGGACACAGAAATATCAAGCCCAGAAAGAGAGATCAATTGCCAGGTTTCTTTTAGGCCACAAGTTGATTGAGGTGGTTCAGGTATGTTAGAGGCCAAGGAAGTGTATTCGTTCTTGCTCTTTGTGAATGGGTGGTTGGGTCAGCTCTTCTCCCCCTGCTCCCAACCAGTCCTCCTATCTACAAGCAGTCTCAATACCCAACAGGTAAGAGAGATATGCAGATGTAATATCTGTGTTTTTACCACTATTATGACCTGTCAATTAGGTTATTATGCACAAGCGATGATATATCAAACATCATGAGCCCTTCATGATGATTCTCAAATTATTATTGCGTTTTGGTCTTTTAATATATTTACAAAAAATATGTGTGACCCATAATGAACCTTTTTATTTATTTTATTTCAACTGTATTTATACAGGGAGTCAACATTGAGTTAAAACATACAGGGAGTCACTTTTACAAGTGAGCCCCACAAACAACATACACAATGCAGTTTGCTGTACAGACTTCCCACCATATGTGATTTGGTTTGACAGAATGGTGTAATTAGAGTCCTACAGCATACAGTATATGGTTGTACCTTACAGAAAATCGACATTCATGTGGTTTTTCCGTAATGGCTGGATATGGACAGCACCTCAACAAATGGTTTCACAGTTTCAGTTTCAGATTATTTCACATTGGCCTTTCACTTGTCATCTTACGCTTTCCCCACCCACTGTTTTCTAACAGTGGTGGTCGTTTTTTTGTCAGTAATGTCTTAAAATAGATGTCTCCTTTCATTTAATTCTCCCCCTCTCTTTTCCTCCTTTCACAAATCTTTCTTTTTCACTCTCTCTCTCAGTATCTTGGCAAATGGTACTTCATTGCAGCGGCTGGTGTGAAGGAGTCGGATGTGCAGATGTTCAGACAGATGGACAGCACTGTGTTTCACCTGAATGAGACCTCTAAAAATACACTACTGTTGACCGGAGCCATGCGCGTGTAAGAGACTAGGGATAGCTGACACAATCATACTGGCAGAGAAGCCCACTTGGGGTATGTCCCAATAATCTTTCCTTCTTCCTGAAGTGTGCACTTGTTCACTTCTCCCCAGAAATGTAAAAGCATTGGATTTGGATATGCATGGGCTAGAGGGAGTTTCTTATAACAGTATTGAGAAACGGAAGAAGAGAGAGATTATTTTGAACATATCCTTGGTCTGTTTCTGACCCAAATTTGACCCAGTTGTACACAGTTCAACAGGCTTAATTACACCCTATATGGTGTTGCAATGCTTGTGGACTATTCTACACTGACTAACAATTTGAAAGTATAGGAGAATGTCAGTGTTGTTTACAAAATTACAGTAGAAGCTGTCTGTGTGATAATGCACATATTTTATTCCATTTTAGGGGTGTTCATTGCATTATGAAAAACTGGACCTATACTATTCAGTCTGGCAAAGATGATTTGACATCAGAAGGTAACTTACATCCACTCCCACTAACTTAGGAGCAACTTTTAATTTGAGTTTTGTTCTCTTAACTCAGACTTTCAATGGGCCAATGAGTATATTGACCCATTGAAAAAGTATTGGGACAGTGACACATTTTTTGTTGTTTTGGCTCTGTACTCCAGCCCTTTGGATTTGAAATGATACAATGACTATGAAGTTAAAGTGCAGACTGTCAGCTTAAATTTGAGGGTATTCTGATCCATATCGGGTGAACCGTTTAGAAATTACAGCACTTTTTGTACATAGTACCCCCATTTTAGGGGACCAAGGCTATTGGGACAAATTCACTTATGTGTAATTAAAGTAGTCCAAAAGTTTAGAATTTGGTCCCAAAGTTATAGACACACAAATATCATAACCCCAAGACATGCTAACTGCTCACCATTACAATATCAGGGGAGGTTAGCATTTTTTGGGGGGTATGATAGTTAAGCCTCTCATTATCCGTAATCATGGTAGCATTCACATTAATGCAGAAATGTTTGGCAACATATTCTATTCTTATTTACAATAAAAGTGACTCCAAAATGACACTACATTATTTACCATTCATTTAAATTTGGCACAAAATTATCTGAAACACATCCAACACAAACAGCAAATGCATAAAACAAATTTGTAGCGTCACAGGCTTGATATAGTCATTGCGTGCTATGAATGTGGGACCAAATATTTTACTTTTTACAGATAAGTGAATATGTCCCAATACTTTTGGTCACCCAAAATGGGTGGACTATGTACAAAATGTGTTGTAATTTCTAAACGGTTCACCCGATATGGATCGAAATACCCTCAAATTAAAGCTGACAGTCTGCACTTTATACAGAGCCAAAACAACAACAAAAAGTGTCACTGTCCCAATACTTTTGGAGCTCACTGTATGTGTGAACAAAACTTGAGCAAAACTATGTTAGCCCATTGAATAATTAATTCCCTGTTGGTTTGACACAGGCAGGCCTGAGCTGCAAACTCTAGTGTGGAGTGGAGAGTGGCTGAACTGCACCCAGTGTATCCTGCTGCAGGAGATAGAGCGTCACTTGGAACCACTAGAGACACACGACACCCTCAACAGATTCATGCTTTACGGTCAGCCCAGGAGTCATCAATGATTCCATACTGTGATGGAATACAGGGAATTGAAGCAAAGCTGAGAAAATCTAAGAATTGAGATACATACTATTATTAATACATCACATTGCTGTTTAATTAAATATTACATGTATACAATGTACATGTTACATGTTCCATATTATGTGTTTTAAATTGTATAACAAGGACATGGTATAGCTGCCCAAAGGGTTAATGTGCTTAGAGATGCAAACAATATTTGCATGTTTGCACTGTAAGTGGTCCTCAATGAAAATCGTGTATTTTCTTTTTACCAGCTCGTGACAGTGCCTTATTGGATAATAAAGTGGTGAAGGTGTTTCAGACCCAAACAGCTTGTAAAAATATGGACAGATTTGTCCATCTCCCTCAAGAGAAAGGTTTGTGGTTTTGGTACATCATCTAACCTCACTATAGAACAAATGGACTTGGACCACCAGTGAAAATATTTTGTTTCTCTGGTGGTCCAAGTTCATTTGTTCTATAGTTCTACTTAGAAATGTCCTTGTTTTTGAAAGAAAAGCAATTTTTTTGTCCATTAAAATAACATCAAATTGATCAGAAATACAGTGTAGACATTGTTAATGTTGTAAATGACTATTGTAGCTGGAAACAGCAGATTTTTTAATGGAATATCTACATAGGCGTATCGAACCCACAAATGCTGATGCTCCAGATACTCAACTAGTCTAAAGAAGGCCAGTTTTATTGCTTCTTTAATCAGAACAACAGTTTTCAGCTGTGCTAACATAATTACTAAAGGTTTTTCTAATGATCAATTAGCCTTTTAAAATGATAAACTTGGATTAGGTAACACAATGTGCCATTGGAACACAGGAGTGATGGTTGCTGATAATGGGCCTCTGTATGCCTATGTAGATATTCCATTAAAAATCAGCCGTTTCCAGCTATAATAGTCATTTACAACATTAACGATGTCTACACTGTATTTCTGATCAATTTGATGTTATTTTAATGGAAACAGAAGTTGCTTTTCTTTCAAAAACAAGGACATTTCTAAGTGACCCCAAACTTTTGAACGGTAGTGTGTATATATATATATATGTATATGTGTGTATGTGTTTCTTTCAGAGCTTTGTAAATTGGAGAGTAAGGCGTAGCACTGAGGTAAGAATCTAAATGATTCATTCACTTGTATTTTTATGCACTTCTTATCACTACTTCTGTTTTGTGGTTATTAAATTACATTTGCTCATATCCATCTCCACAATCTATTACAGGCTGCCTGCTATTTGTTAGAATCTTCAATCAAGATCATGCTATGCATCAAAATAGGTTTCCTTTTGATAGATTAATATTAGCGTATTGCCCACTCTAACTTTGATCTAACTCAGAAACGTGGAACTAATTCAAATGAAGAACTCTCCTCTCATTTCCCATGTGTAATAGTAAAACAAATAAACAGAAAAAATAACAGCTATTCAAAGTCTCAGAATGTTTAGAATAGCACTAGTGTATCCATCAATGGAGGCTGCTGAGTGGAGGATGGCTCATAATAATGTCTGGAATGGAGTCAATGGAATGGTATCAAACACGTGGTTTCCATGTGGTTGATACCATTCCATTGACTCCATTCCAGCCATTATTATGAGCAGTCCTCCCCTCAGAAGCCTCCACTGACCTACATCTAAATACCATTCATGTATTTCGAAAATAATCCAGGGCTAGTTTATGGGGGAGGAGCCACCCACGTAGTTACACTGACAGTGCAGGGGAAATTCCCATGATGCTACTGACAGAGCAGAAGCTCAGAGCACCAAAGTTGTTCACAACTAGATTGGTCATCAACAGTTCTCTTCTTCATTTGCTCTAATGTAATAATACACAGGGTGACTGAAAGCAGAAACGGGGAAATGTGCTTTCACCTGTCCTGTTATTTCTTGTAAGGTTATTTCTTTGACCTGCAGGTCAAAATCAAGAAAATAGGGATATATGATGGGGTAGACTAGGGATTTGGGGTGCATTGTACTTGTAATTTATATGGCTTAAATACAATAACAGACTCCCATGTCTGGTCCTATAAAAACACCTACAGTATACACTACACTGACAATACACCTTTTCCTATACAGGCGGCAGGTAGCCTAGTGGTTAGAGCGTTGGGCCAGTAACCAAAAGGTTGCTAGATTGACTCCTTGAGCTGACAAGGTAACAATCTGTCGTTCTGCCCCTGAACAAGGCAGTTAACCCACTGTTCCTAGGCCGTCATTGTAAATAAGAATTTGTTCTTAACTGACTTGCCTAGTTAAATAAAGGTAAAATAAAAATAAAACATTTGATAAAAAATACAATACAGAAAAATTATGTCAAAGCCATTGATTGATGTAAAATAGCATGACTTTCATCTGCACTGGCATCAGTGACAAAGCACAATGTCCAGTACTTGAAATTATCAGGTTATGTGGGTTTTTACCTGTAGCCTCAAGGAAAGGCCAAACAACAGTGTCCTTATGCTTATGTAACATTTTAAATCCTATACTGTAGTTCTGGACCCGTATTCAGAAAGCAGAGCAGGAGTGCTGATCTAGGATCAGTTTCGCCTTTCAGATAATGAATAAGATTACATAGATAGAGAACCTGATCCTGTCAGCACTTCTACTCTGATAAGCTTTATGAATAAGGGCCCTGGTTAGAAATGATTGACATACCAGTGGTTGCTACCAGTGACAGGAGACACTCAATGGCTGAGTTAGAAAAAGTTAACATGTAGCTAACAATGTCACCCTTCAAGTAGCTCTTTGTTTCAGCTATGCCCGGTGCTAATATGTATGCCAGAAAATATCCCGAAACCATGATGAAATCCTTGTCTCTCTCCCCCTCTCCATTTATCTCTCTGATTTACGCACTTTCAAAGACTTGTGACGCACCAACATGAAGACACTTGACTTCCCAGATACACTTTGGCGTGAAACAACTTGTTGACCGGCAGAAAGTACAGAGGTCAGGGTGAGAATTTACTTCCCGTCTCCGTCAGAATGACTTTAGATTCTTACCTTTCTCTCTCACCTGTACGATGTCCATAATAGGACAGCCTCAATCTCAGCAGGACTTGTTTCAATCTCAGCAGGACTTGTTTCAATAAGTTAATATAGTCACCGTACAGCTGAGGTTCTATTCCCAGTGTGTTCCTCTTTTCATTTCTGGGTCGTTTCTCAAATATCAATGCTATTTACAGTATATGATAGCATATCTTGTTAAGCCCAAAAATAGGCAGTCAAACTCTTCCCTGCATAATAATTCATTACTGTCAAACGATCGTTCTTCCAGCCCACCTCTAACACACCTGATTGTTGATGAGCAGTTCACTAGTGAAACACTAATCAAGTGGTAGTGCTGGGCAGAAACACCCTTTAGTTCTCCCTGACCAGGAATGTGACCGCTGGTATATACCAATATTGAGCCAAACACATCTTCGATGCTATACAGATTGAAATCAATTATCTAAAACTGAACAGAAGATGATAAATCATCTAAAACTGAACAGAAACTGATAAGTTATCTAAAACTGAACAGAAACTGATAAGTTATCTAAAACTGAACAGAAACTGATAAGTCATCTAAAACTGAACAGAAACTGATAAGTTATCTAAAACTGAACAGAAACTGATAAGTCATCTAAAACTGAACAGAAACTGATCAATCATCTAAAACGGAACAGAAACTGAACATAACATAATTAGATGGATGCCAGAAGGTTTCTGCTTTCAACAACAGCAGTGCCTGCACTTCTGCAGACTAAGAGGCAAACATGATTGAAGGCCTTGTCTGAGAATTGTGAGAATTGTGCCTGCATTGGGTAAGCACCTAAACCATCTGTGTGTGTGTCAAGGAAAGCACAGGCAGGTTGATTGAGGATGTGCCATGGAGCATGAAACCAAGAACAGGACATAGAAATCTACCAGCAAACACTCTCTCTCTCTCTCTCTCTCTCTCTCTCTCTCTCTCTCTCTCTCTCTCTCTCTCTCTCTCTCTCTCTCTCTCTCTCTCTCTCTCTCTCTCTCTCTCTCTCTCTTTCACTCTCTCTCTCTTTCACTCTCTCTCTCTCTCTCTTTCTTTCTCTCTTTCACTCTCTCTCTCTCTCTTTCACTCTCTCTTTCTCTCTCTCTTTCTCTCTTTCACTCTCTCTCCCTCTCTCTTTCTCTCTTTCACTCTCTCTCCCTCTCTCTTTCTCTCTTTCACTCTCTCTCTCTTTCGCTTTCTCTACACTTTCTAAAAGTTACTTTCAGTCCTGTTTATGAAATCAACAGTGTTCAACTTCACGCATCTGCATTCCCATACCCTATGGCTATTCCCATACCCTATGGCTATTTCCATACCTTATGGCTATTCCCATACCCCATGGCTATTCCCATACTCCATGGCTATTTCCATACCCTATGTATGTAAAGTCAGATTGAGTCACAGTGGCTGCCAGCTGGTGTATGAAACCATGAAGAAAACTCCCTGTCATGTTTTTGTGCCCTTCGAACCCGCTGACACTGACCTATAAATATGTGGGAAAACACATGCCGCCCACATCTGTCAATGTTGTGCCTTACTCATCTTTAGCCTTACTAGCCTATAGTTCCTCGCTACAGAGATGATAGTGGTTTTGTCACCTTCTCTTTGCCCGTACTGTCATACTTGAGTAAAAGTAAAGATACCTTAATAGAAAATGACTCAAGTAAATGTGAAAGTGAACTGAATTTGAAAACTGAATCTAAATGCATCTGAGATGTTGAATATGTGAAACTATGGTAAACTTGAAATGATAGTTTGTAAACTTGATACGCAGACAATGAATGCAATATCCACCACATTGAAACAGAATATATAAATATTGAATTAGAATATTCAATTAAATTGTAATAGAATTTTAAAACTGAATGCAATATTCATTCAAATAATTTTCAAATCATGAAATACATGTTCAAGTTATTAGTTCAATGATTACAGTTGTGCATTACAAATGTAAAAATATTGCATTTAAATTCAATATCTTAATGCAAATAAAAAAGTATTGAATTCAAATACAGTTTCTGTTGTCACTGATATCGCTCTGTAATCGCTCCATCGCTTTCCTGCTCCGCATCCAAAATGTAACAAGTACTTTTGGGTGTCAGGGAAAATGTATGGGAGTAAAAAGTACATATTTTCTTTAGGAATGTTAGTGGAGTAAAAGTATGGGAGTAAAAAAAAAAAAAGTTGTAAAATCATTTTGAAATAGTAAAGTAATAAACATTATTATTTTTAAACACTGAAAATCCAATGTTTCTATGTCAAACTGTTTTTTTTATTTTTCAGTGTACTGTGATGCATATAAAGTGTAATATTGGGATGCAAACTCAAAATGTAATACATTTAAACTATATCTGACATGGTACAGGTGTCTTCTTTTTTTAAAGCTCATAACCACTGTGTGTTAGGTGTATAATTTGGTTTCAAAGTAGATTTGTTTAAGACTACCAAGAACACTCTGTGTAACCCTGATTTAGCCCACTGCAGTAAAAGGTTTCAAGTAGTGCTTCAAAGTATTTTTCTTAGGGTAAATCCATTTGAATTCAATCACTTTTTGACAGCATCCCTTTTGATTTAAACAAAACTTTTCATGCATGTTTGCCCATGGTCAGAAAGAGACTTTTTGGACCTGAATGCCAAAACATTCAGGAGATAAAGGTGCTCAGTTGACCCGTTTTGCATACCATACTATGAGACATCCATGTCTTCATCACCGTAAAATCTAGATGATGTAAAATAGGGTCTAAGCTACAACATATGGGAAAAGAATCCGAGTTTATGCATTCAAACTCAAACGTTTGACGTTCTTGTGTTGTGCTCGCCATCAGTTGAGACACAACATGCTCTTGAATACAGGGTGGGTGTCATTTCAATCATACAAATATAATTCATTGAATGGAACTATCCCTTCAGACCACTGCAATTTAGCTGGTATGCCATTGACATTTTAATTGAATTTACATTTTGACTTCTAATTACTACCACAAAGATGGTCACGGGTCCACCCACTGTTGAATGTAAACTTAAATATATATTCTATTATCTATATTTCTATGATTTCAATAGGTTTCCTATGGAAGATTGACAGTATCATTTAAAAAACAGATATTCCCATTCAAGACAAAGGAGATGATTGTGGACTACAAGAATAGGAGGACCGAGCACGCCCCCATTCTCATCGACTGGGCTGTAGTGGAGCAGGTTGATAGCTTCAAGTTCCTTGGCGTCCACATCACCAACAAACTATCATGGTCCAAGCACACCAAGACAGTTGTGAAGAGGGCATGACAAAGCCTATTCCTCCTCAGGAGACTGAAAAGATTTGGCATGGGTCCTTAGATCCTCAAAAGTTTCTACAGCTGCACCATCGAGAGCATCCTGATGGGTTGCATCACTGCCTTGTATGGCAACTGCTCGGCCTCCGACCGCAAGACACTACCGAGGGTAGTGCGTACGGCCCAGTACATCACTGGGGCCAAGCTTCCTGCCATCCAGGACCTCTATACCAGTGTCAGAGGAAGGCCCTAAAAATTGTCAAAGACTCCAGAAACTTGGGCCTCCCGAGTGACGCAGTGTTCTAAGCTATGACACTAGAGAGTCCAGGCTCTGTCGCAGCCGGACGCGACCGGGAGACCCATGGGGCGGCGCACAATTGGCCTAGCGCTGTCCGGGTTAGGGGAGAGTTTGGCCGGCAGGGATGTCCTTGTCCCATCGCGCACTAGCGACTCCTGTGGCGGACCGGGCGAAGTACGCGCTGACACGGTCGCCAGATGTACGGTGTTTCCTCCGACACATTGGTGCGGCTGGCTTCCAGGCTAAGTAGGCATTGTGTCAAGAAGCAGTGCTGCTTGGTTGGGTTGTGTTTCAGAGGACGCACAGCTCTCAACCTTCGCCTCTCCCGAGTCCGTACGGGAGTTGCAGCGATGAGACAAGACTGTAACTACCAATTGGATACCACGAAATTGGGGAGAAAAAGGGGTTACATTTAAAAAAATAAAAATAAGACTCCAGCAACCCTAGTTATAGACTGTTCTCTCTGTTCTCTCCCCCCCCCCCCCACCTTCCTTTTACGCTGCTGCATAGTCACTTTAATACCTCAATTACCTCAACTAACCGGTGCCCCCGCACATTGACTCTGTACCGGTACCCCCTGTATATAGCCTCGCTATTGTTATTTTACTGCTGCTCTTTAATTATTTGTTACTTTAATTTATTTATTTATTGTATTTTTCTTTAAACTGCATTGTTCGTTAAGGGCTTGTAAGTAAACATTTCACTGTTGTATTCGGCATATGTGACAAATAAAATTTGATTTGATTTTAATTTAAAGTCAACATTCTCTAGTGTGTGGACTTTCGACCATCTCTTTGGTACCATTTGAAGGTTAAAATTTTAATTTTATTCCCATTTTAGTAAATTTATCAGCCAAAACATGACACCCACCCTGTATTCAAGAGCATGTTGTGTCTCCACCGATGGTGGGCACAACACAACAACCTCAGATTAAGTAAAGTAGGGTCTAAGCTACAACATCTGAATATGATAAAAATCGGAGTTGACACATTTTTAGATAATTGACATATACGGTTATAAAATGACAAATGTTATACCCCCCAAAATTCCAATAAATTATTGAATAGTTTGACACCCCTGTTTGTAAGCTTTTAAATGATATCAATCTCAACCATTTGTCATTTCCAGTGATGAAGACATGGATGTCTCATATTATTGTGGGGTATAAAAAATATGTCCATTTTGAGCACCTCTATCTCTTTAATGTTTTGGCATTCAGGTCTAAGAAGTCACTTTCTGAGCACTTCTACAATGGGCCAGTATGGATGAAAGGTTTCGTTCATATTAAAAGGGGTGCTGTCAAAAAGTTACTTTACAACTGTACTTTATCTACAGTATTTCATAAAATAATAGATAAAATACCTGGGTTTATTGATTATTTAAATTAATTTTTTGTTGTCATAACATGTTATAAACGCAGAAGGGAAATCAAATAAATCATAGCCTGGCTCTTTTGCCAACTCCTTATGGAATTGTCATGCCTGGCTTGATAATGGAGTAGGCATAAGCATAAACAGATCTTGGACCAGGCTAAAATACATTTTCATAGAAGAATATGACGTCATCAGTTGCTAATTTACCAGTCCCAGGGTCAATGTGACCAAAGTCAACCTAGACTTTGAGGTGGTTGTTTAGTCCATGATGCTTTGCTTTCACTCCCTCCTTTCTTTCCAACCACAACTCACAGTGAAGAAAAAACTCCATCGCATCGAGCCTCAACTCAAGTGAAAAAGGGGGGAAACCCTGTCTAATGAACATGTCTCTGAAATGCAGCATGGTATGCAGTAGACAGATTTGTTTGTACAAGGACACTACAAGACACGCTAGGTGAGTTGAGATCCTGGTCATTGTGTTTCATTTTATTCATATCAAGCTACTCATTTATTAATGATGTATATGTAAATTGTAGTAACACAGAATTGTGGACAGTGGACCATTGTATTTGCAATACTTTTTCATAATGTGAAATTCCTAATCTTAGACTTAATTATAGGATGTTTCAATGAGGAAAATGTGACACAATGTAAAATCACTTGGTGATAACAGTAATGTCTGATTTATCATCACACAGTAATAGTCTAATGGCTCTACAGTTATATTTGGTCCAAAAACGGTGGATGTTGTATGAATATTTAGTGGTATTTTCAATAATGAGACTCTAATAGAATGGACCCAGTCTCATGTCCTATACCATATGACAGGTAATGCAGTCAAATTGATCATTGCCAGAACGTTCTCTCACTCACTATGCATACCTTCACAATTACTTGTATCTTGTACAAGTGTGTAACAGGACAAATATAAGCACCCCCCAAATTATTATTATTATTATCTTGACTATTGCAATCATGTCCTTCTGAACATACCGGAAAGTACACTGCGTGACAGCCGTAATGTCTTATCACAGTCACACAGTACATACCACTCTTTGCATGTTTACTACAAATTATTTTATTGTATTTCTCTGGTAGTGAGTTCAGATATCACATTTACAGCCACTGATGTTATTGTTTAAGCCAATACAAGTAGCAAACTATACTGCACATAGGGCAGCATTGTAGTTCAAGAGGGGAATAACCTGTATAGGTGAAATCCCAGTTTGTTTGTTTTATTTATTTATAGGGGACAATGCACATTAATCAACATCAATATTACTATAATGCAACATCCATGTAAATGTGCCGGGGTTAGCCAAAAGATCATTTGCACCCATAGTCCCAGGACAGCTAAGGACAATTACACAGTCACAATACACATACACACTAAAACAATACAAAATACAAATACATTACATCCAATAATATATCATTCTAACGACAACAACAACACTGTCATCAGCTGTCGTCTTACATATGAGGAACCACAGATAACTCATGTGTACAGGTTTGGATAGATTTTTAGCCATGTTTTCAATTCAAATGTAAAAGTACAATAATCAGTGCAGCTTCTCAAGTCCATGTGCATTGCATTCCAGTATATTGTAGCTCTAACAGAGAAGGCCAATTGACCGATTTTACTGTGTCGAAAAGGGACAAAGCAATCCCCTCTAGTTACTGCCCTGTTATCCTGGAGGTGCTTTCCTTGAGCATGATATGCCGGCATAGGGGTGAAGGGGCAAGACCATGTAGGAACTTAAAGACAATGCTTCCAAATCAAATCAAATTTGAGTAAAAATTAAATACATTATTTTAGCAGTAAAAAATAGCAATGTATACAGGGGGGTGCCGGTACAGAGTCAATGTGCACTGGTTAGTTGAGGTAGTATGTACATGTAGGTAGAGTTAATTAAAGTGACTATGCATAGATGACAACAGAGAGTGGCAATGGTGTGGAGAGGGGAGGAAGGGGGGCAATGTGAATAGTCTGGGTAGCCATTTGACGAGATGTTCAGGAATCTTATGGCTATTGGGGGTAGAAGCTGTTTAGAAGCCTCTTGGACCTAGAATTGGCGCTCCGGTTACCGCTTGCTGTGTGGTAGCAGAGAGAACAGTCTATGGCTAGGGTGGCTGGAGTCTTTGACAATTTTCAGGGCCTTCCTCTGACACCGCCTGGTATAGAGGTTCTGGATGGCAGGAAGCTTGGCCCCAGTGATGTACTGGGGCGTTCGCACTACCCTCTTTAGTGCCTTGCGGTTGGAGGCCGAGCAGTTGCCATACCAGGCAGTGATGCAACCAGTCAGGATGCTCTCGATGGTGCAGCTGTAGAACCTTTTGAGGATCTGAGGACCCATGCCAAATCTTTTCAGTCTCCTGAGGGGGAATAGGTTTTGTCGTGCCCACTTCACGACTGTCATGGTGTGCTTGGACCATATTCGTTTGTTGGTGATGTGTACACGCCAAGGAACTTGAAGCTCTCAACCTGCTCCACTGCAGCCCAGTCGATGAGAATGGGGGCGTGCTCGGTCCTCTTTTTCCTGTAGTCCACAATCATCTCCTTAGTCTTGATCACGTTGAGGGAGAGGTTGTTGTCCTGGCACCACACGGCCAGGTCTCTGACCTCCTCCCTATAGGCTGTCTCGTTGTTGTCGGTGATCAGGCCTACCACTGTTGTGTCATCGGCAAATTGAATGAGTCGTGCCTGGCCGTGCAGTCATGAGTGAACAAGGAGTACAGGAGGGGGCTGAGCATGCACCCCTGAGGGGCCCCTGTGTTGAGGATCAGCGTGGCAGATGTGTTGTTACCTACACTTACCACCTGGGGGTGGCCCGTCAGGAAGTCCAGAATCCAGTTGCAGAGGGAGGTGTTTAGTCCCAGGGTCCTTAGCTTATTGATGAGCTTTGAGGGCACTATGGTGTTGATCGCTGAGCTGTAGTCAATGAATAGCATTCTCACATAGGTGTTCCTTTTGTCCAGGTGGGAAAGGGCAGTGTGGAGTGCAATAGAGACTGCATCATCTGTGGATCTGTTGGGGCGGTATGCAAATTGGAGTGGGTCTAGGGTTTCTGGGATGATGGTGTTGATGTGATTCATGACCAGCCTTTCAAAGCACTTCATGGCTACAGATGTGAGTGCTACGGGTCGGTAGTCATTTAGGCAGGTTACCATAGTGTTCTTGGACACAGGCACTATGGTGGTCTGCTTAAAACATGTTGGTATTACAGACTCGGACAAAGAGAGGTTGAAAATGTCAGTGAAGACACTTGCTAGTTGGTCAGCGCATGCTCGCAGTACACGTCCTGGTAATCCGTCTGGCCCTCCGGCCTTGTGAATGTTGACCTCTCTAAAGGTCTTACTCACATCGGCTGCAGAGAGCGGGATCATACAGTCTTCCGGTATAGCTGGTGCTCTCATGCATGTTTCAGTGTTATTTGCCTCGAAGCGAGCATAGAAGTAGTTTAGCTCGTTTGGTAGGCTCGTGTCACTGGGCAGCTCTCGGCTGTGCTTCCCTTTGTAGTCTAATGGTTTGCAGGCCCTGCGACATCCGACGAGCGTCAGAGCCGGTGTAGTACGACTCGATCTTAGTCCTGTATTGATGCTTTGCCTGTTTGATGGTTCGTCGGAGGGCGTAGCGGGATTTCTAATAAGCTTCCTGGTTAGAGTCCCGTTCCTTGAAAGCGTCCGTTCTAGCTCCTTGAAAGCGGCAGCTCTAGGCTTGCATCTACAAGAAAAAGTATGTGAACTCTTTGGAATTACCTGGATTTCTGCATAAATTTTACATAAAATTTGATCTGATCTTCATCTAAGTCACAACAATAGACAAACACAGTGTACTTAAACTAATAACACACAAATGATTGTATTTTTCTTGTCTGTATTGAATGCATAATTTAAACATTCACAGTGTAGGTTGGAAAAAGTATGTGAACCCCTAGGCTAATGACTTCCAAAAGCTAATTGTAGTCAGGAGTCAGCTAACCTGGAGTCCAATCAATGAGACGAGATTGGAGATGTTGGTTAGAGCTGCCTTGCCCTATAAAAAACATTTTTGCTATTCACAAGAAGCATTGCCTGATGTGAACCATGCCTCAAACAAAAGAGATCTCAGAAGACCTAAGATTACGATTTATTGACTTGCATAAAGCAGGAAATGGTTACAAAAGTATCTCTAAGGGCCTTGATGTTCATCAGTCCACGGTAAGACAAATTGTCTATAAATGGAGAAAGTTCAGCACTGTTGCTACTCTCCCTAGGAGTGGCCGTCCTGCAAAGATGACTGCAAGAGCACAGCGCAGAATGCTCAATGAGGATAAGAACAATACTAGAGTGTCAGCTAAAGACTTACAGAAATCTTTGGAAGATGCTAACATCGTTGCTGACAAGTCTACAATATGTAAAACACTCAACAAGAATGGTGTTCATGGGAGGACACCATGGAAGAAGCCACTGCTGTCAAAAAATAAACATTGCGGCACTTCTGAAGTTCGCAATAGAGCACCTGGATGTTCTGCAGCGCTACTGGCAAAATACTCTGTGGGCAGATGAAACTAAAGTTGTGTTGTTTGGAAGGAACACACAACACTATGTGTGGAGAATGAAAAGGCACAGCACACCAATATCAAAACCTCATCCCAATTGTAAACCATGGTGGAGGGAGCATCATGGTTTGGGGCTGCTTTGCTGCCTCAGGGCCTGGACAGCTTGCTATCATCGACAGAAAAATGAATTCCCAAGTTTATCAAGACATTTTGCAGGAGAATGTAAGGCTATCTGTCCACCAATTGAAGCTCAACAGAAGTTAGGTGATGCAACAGGACAACAACCCATTAGACAGATGTAAATCAACAACAGAATGGCTTAAACAGAAGAAAATACGCCTTCTAGAGTGGCCTAGTCAGTCCTGACCTCAACCCAATTGAGATGCTGTGGCATGACCTCAAGAGAGCAGTTCACACCAGACATCCCAAGAATATTGTGGAACTGAAACAGTTTTGTAAAGAGGAATGGTCCAAAATTCCTCCTGACCGTTGTGCAGGTCTGATCCGCAGCTACAGAAAACGTTTGTTTGAGGTTATTGATGCCAAAGGAGGGTCAACCTGTTATTAAATCCAAATGTTCACATACTTTTTCCAACCTGCACTGTGAATATTTAAACGGTGTGATCAATAAAGAGATGGAAAATTATGATTGTTTGTGTGTTATTAGTTTAAGCAGACTGCGTTTGTCTATTGTTGTGACTTAGATCAAGATCAGATACAATTTTATGGCCAATTTATGCAGAAATCCAGGTAATTCTATAGGGTTCACATACTTTTTCTTCCCAAACGGGCTAAACTCCAATACTGCTTAAAGCTATCCAGACTAAATAAATTATGTTTGTAAATGATATAACAATGGTGGTAACTGTTTGTTATCAAAAATCTTAAGTGTTTGTAGAGTGATTCAATTGGTTTCAGAATAGTAGCTCCTGTTTGTGACCAGCATGTGAGGCAATGTCTCAGATGTGAGAACATCATAGCATGCATATATAGTTTGGCGGCCTCCAGAGGAAGGAAATGTCTTATAAACCTAAAGTTGGACAATCCAAACTTGACCGTGTTAACCACCTTCTTCACATGTTTCTTAAATGTCAAGTTGGAGTCCAAAATGACACCAAGATACCTGAAGTTGGACACAGCTTTCAGATTCTCCCCATTAACAAGAACAGCTCGTTGGGAAGAATCAATGGATTTATTAGAGAAGTACATACAAACAGTCTTGTCGATAATTCTTGCCTGCAATTCTTGCCTGCATCACCACCTATGTCCAGTTTAGATTTAATGCACTCCAGAAAATAGCAATTGTCTGTTTCGGTGGAATGGTTATTTCTGAATCCAAATTGCATTTGATGTATGGAGTTCCCCTGAATGAGGTGATCAGTCAGATGATCACCCATCTTTCAGCTACTTTTGATAGCACTGGAAGGATGCTTATAGGTCGGTAATTTTCCACCAGTGTTGGATCACCAGATTTTAAAATAGGTATCACTGCAGCAGACTTCCAAGCATTGGGGAAGAGCCCATATTTGATGGACAGATTCACTAGATGTACAATAGGGGCAATCAGAGAATTTTTGTCTTTTCAGGAATACAGTGTCTAGACCAAATACATATTTTGTCCTAGAGCTCCTGAAGAAGCTAATAATACTGTCCACTGCTGATGCTGGGATTTCAGGAATTCTGAATATTGGTTTATTATTATCTATGGGAGTGAGAACTGTGGTCTTGGTTGAACATGTTTGAGCCAGTTCCCTGACAGAGTCAACAACAACAAAACAATGTTAAAGGTGATGGAAATGAAATGGGAGTCTTGAATTAGAATCCCATGAACCTTTAATTCAGGAGGTTTTCAGCTCCTCTCTCTGTTAGTTTGTTCAGGTTTTCCCAAATCACTTTGCCATTTTCTTTTGTTTCATTGATCACTCTAAGAAAGAACACAGCTTTTTTTATATTCTTAATGACCTTATTTCTCAGTGATGCAAATATACATCTGCCATCATTCTTACCAGACTTCAGTGCTTTTTTCAAGGAAATATCACGTTCTCTCATCTGCCTCCAGAGGTCCTCGTTGAGCCATGGTAGAGAGGTTTTCCGTCTTGGCTTACGTTGAAAGAGGTATCCACGTTGTCAATAGCTGACAGAAATGTTCTGTATCCAGACTCTGGGTCTTCATTGCTTAACAGATCAGACTAGTCCATTTGACTTATAGCTACATCGTAGTTTCTCTGCTCATGTTTCTGTATTTTTTTATTGTACTGTTACACATTAATATGGTTCTTAAATCTCTTTTTAGTGATCTTTCTAACCACCAATGTTACATTGTGGTCAGATATGCCAGTTAGTAAGTTACTGGACTTAATTATTTGCTCAGGTCTGTTAGTAAACACCAGATCAATTTGAGTCTGGGATGACTGTTACTCTGGTTGGACCTTGTATTATTTGAGCCAGGTTGAAATAATCTGTGATCTCTGAGTTTTTTCCTACATGTTTTGTTTTCCCAGTTTACATTGAATTCGCCCATGAAGATAATCTCCTTATGATCACATTCTTTAAGCATGGCATTTAGTTGGTCAGTGGGGTAAAATCTAAACTAAATGTTATTCAGAGGGCAGCCTATTGACTAATGTTGAGGTGCTCAGACTCAAACAGTAGCCTATGGTGGAAGATCCACAACCCGCCTGCTTATATCTATTCTAGACCCTTCAGATCTGCACATTTAGGATTAGATAAGGATTAGGGCCGATGGGAAGTGGAAGGGAGTGAATTGGGATGGCTCTCAGTGGTTTGTGGTACGTGTGTGTTTTTCAGAGGATGAAGAGCCAACAGCACACCTCCAGATACCTGCTGCTCCATGTGTGGTGCGGGTTTCTCACAGTCGCAATGGGGATTATGGTCGCAGTTCTCACAACAGTGCAAATAAGCTCACCTGACAAGGTATGTCCAATTATCATCAGTGATAGCTAGACTCAGATATGATGATGATCATACATAAGGGTAGACTGATGGTGATCTCAAGGTGTCACTATGTAATTTCTCTCTCCAAGAGTAATTTACCTGAATCAAAGGAGGAAAACCAGCACCCTACAAGTAAGTTGTACTGGGTTACACATACTGACATTAATAGTTTTTTCTGTTCTGTATGTCATTATATTGACCAAGGCACTGTTATATATTTCCTATCCCATATTAGACATTCTACAACAGTATTATTATTATATATATTTTTTAAATAGGCAAGTCAGTTAAGAACAAATTCTTATTTACAATGACGGCCTACCAAAAGGCCAAAGGCCTCCTGCGGGGACAGGGGCTGGGATTTAAAAAAAAAAAAATATATATATATATATATGACAATGACTTGAAATATTATTTATATTTTTCAGACGGCAGTTTTCTGGCTCAATTGAATTCATCAAAGCGTAAGTAAAGCATTGCTATTTCCATTTCTGATTATCAATGAATGTCTAATGTTTAAACAATACATTGTGTCCAATAGAATTCAGGTCAATGGTGCATTTTCTGGAGAAAGATGGCATTATAAGATTGCACAAACAGAGAGTAACACGTAAACGTTACAAGATAGATCAAAACAGGAAAATGAATGGGCTTTTTTTGCTTTCCAGCTCCCTGTCTCTCATATATCCAGCTGACCATGGGTAAGCTAAACACTTCCTTTCCTAGTTTATAGGTATGGACTTTTGGGCCTAACATTCCATGCTTGTTGCAGTTTGCTTTTTACATCCTAAGTTCATGGAATGGATGACTTAACATTGGAGCTTCTGCAGTCTGTCTGAACTTGTCAGTTCCACTAAACAAGACAAGGGCCCTGTACACACTCAGGTTGTACAACTGATCTAACACATTTGACACCTAGGTTGTGATACACCTATGATACAATGGAGAATGTGTCTGTAAAATACACTCACCGGTCAGTTTATTAGGTACACCATATAGTACCGGGTTGGACCTCCCTTTGCCTCCAGAACAGCCTGAATTAGTCGGGGCATTCTACAAGGTGTTGGAAACGTTGCACATGGATGTTGGTCCATGCTAACGCGATGGCATCATGCAGTTGCTGCAGATTGGACGGTGGTACATTCATGCTGTAAACAGCCCGTTCCATCTCATCCCAAAGATGCTCTATTGGGTTGAGGTCTGGGGACTGACCAGGCCACTCAAGTAAACTGAACTCGCTGTCATGTACCAGGCAATGTTTTTCCACTCCTCAGTTGTCAAGTGTTGGTGATCGTGTGCTCACTGGAGCAACTTCTTGTTTTTAGCTGATAGGAGTGGAACCCGGTGTTGTCATTTGCTGCAATAGCCCATCTGTGACAAGGATCGACAAGTTGTGCGTTCCGAGATGCCGCTCTGCACACCACTGTTGTACTGCGCCATTATTTGTCTGTTTGGAGGAGGATTATTTAAGATACTGTTTGAAGAGGTAGGATTTCAGATGTTTTCAGGAAGATGGGCAGGTACTCTCCTGACCTAGCTTCAAGGGAGAGCTGGTTCCACAATTGGGGTGCCAGGACAGAGAAGAGCTTGGAGCGGGAGCTGCCCTCACGTAGGGGTGGGAGGGCCAAGATATACAGTATACCATGCTTACTCACCATGAGCAGAACATATTACTACACAGTCCAACGTAATTGTATGTCTCTAATCAACAAGATGTTATGCCTCTTTATTCATCAGAAAATTATATTTATGTATTGAAAACATTATGCAAATATTCAATCTATTCATTAAAATATTGTGAGGGTAGGTGTATTAATGTAAGGTTAAAATGGTAGCTGTACAATCAGGGTCAGAATGAGGTAGATTTAGTTCCACCAATTTTTCCCTCATCATGCGCTGTGTCCCCTGTCTGCTCCTTTATGAAGTGGGGTTTAAGACCCACAATCAACCCATCTACTGTAACTGCTTAGATGTGGGCATCCACTAACCCCAACACAATGCTACAATTACTGTCTGTGAAAATACGTTATAATTTTGCAACGTACAGTGCCTTTGGAAAGTATTCAGACCCCTTGATTTTTTCTCACATTTTCTTACGTTACAGCCTTATTCTAAAATGTATTACATTGTTTCCCCCCCCCATCAATCAACACACAATACCCCATAATGACAATGCAAAAATATTTTGGGGGGAAATAATATGACATTTACATAAGTATTCAGACGCTTTACTCAGTACTTTGTTTAAGCACCTTTTGCAACGATTACAGCATCGAGTCTTCTGGGTATGACGCTATAATCTTGGCACACCTGCATTTGGGGAGTTTGTATTAATGTAAGGTTAAAATGGTAGCTGTACAATCCTTCTCTGCAGATCCTCTCAAGCTCTGTCAGGTTGGATGGGGAGCGTTGCTGCACAGCTATTTTCAGGTCTCTCCAGAGATGTTCGATCGGGTTCAAGTCCGGGCTCTGGCTGGACATTCAGAGACTTGTCCCGAAGCCACTCTTGAGTTGTCTTGGCTGTGTGCTTAGGGTCGTTGTCCTGTTGGAAGGTGAACCTTCACCCCAGTCTGAGGTCCTGAGCACTCTTGAGCAGGTTTTCATCAAGGATCTCTCTGTACTTTGCTCCATTCATCTTTTCCTCGATCCTGACTGGTCTTGCAGTCCCTGCCGCTGAAAAACATCCCCACAGCATGATGCTGCCACCCCCATGCTTCATTGTAGGAATGGTGCCAGGTTTCTTCCAGATGTGATGCTTGCCATTCAAGCCAAAGAGTTCAATCTTGTTTTCATCAGACCAGAGAATCTTGTTTCTCATGGTCTGAGAATCTTTAGGTGCCTTTTGGCAAACTCCAAGCGGGCTGTCATGTGGTGGAGTGCTGCAGAGATGGTTGTCCTTCTGGAAGGTTCTCCCATCTCCACAGAGGAACTCTACAGCTCTGTTAGAGTGACCATCGGGTTCTTGGTCACATCCCTGACCAAGGCCCTTCTCCCCTGATTGCTCATTTTGGCCGGGCGGCCAGCACTAGGAAGAGTCTTGGTGGTTCCAAACTTCTTCCATTTAAGTATGATGGAGGCCACTGTGTTCTTGGAAACCTTAAATGCTGCAGAAATTATTTGGTACCCTTCCTCAGATCTATGCCTCGACACAATCCTGTCTCTGAGCTGTACGGACAATTAGTTTGACCTCATGGCTTGATTTTTGCTCTGACATGCACGGTCAACTGTGGGACCTTATATAGACAGGTGTGTGCCTTTTCAAATCATGTCCAATCAATTTAATTTGCCACAGGTGGACTCCAATCAAGTTGTAGAAACATCTCAAGGATGATCAATGGAAACAGGATGCACCTGAGCTCAATTTCGAGTCTCATAACAAAGGGTCTGAATACTTATGTAAATAAGGTATCTGTTTGTAGATTTCTGTTTTTGCTTTGTCATTATGGGGTATTGTGAGTAGCTTGCTGAAAAAAATAATAATAATATGAATAAGGCTGTAACGTAACAAAATGTGGAAAAAGTCAAAGGGTCTGAGTACTTTCCGAAGGCACTGTATACAGAGTTTTAAAGGGGTATTGAAAGTATAGTTATTCAATATTTTGCCACCTGTCTGTTCAAATATATGCACAAACATACACTATATATACAAAAGTATGTGGACACCCCTTAAAAGGAAAGTATTCAAGCTATTTCAGCCACACCGTTGCTGGCAGGTGTATAAAATTGAGCACACAGCCATGCAATCCCCATAGACAAACATTGACAGTAGAATGGCCTTAAGGAAGAGCTCAGTGTCTTTCAACGTGGCACCATCATAGGATGCCACCTTTCCAACAAGTCAGTTCACAACATTTCTGCCCTGCTAGAGCTGCCCCGGTCAACTGTAAGTGCTGTTATTGTGAAGTGGAAACGTCTAGGAGCAACAACGGTTCAGCCACAAAGTGGTAGGCCTCACGAGCTCACAGAACGGGACCACTGAGTGCTGAAGCGCGTAGCGTGTAAAAAATAGTCTGTCCTCGGTTGCAACACTCACTTCCGAGTTCCAAACTGCCTGTTTCAGTATGACAATGCCCACGTACACAAAGCGAGGTCCATACAGAAATGGTTTGTCAAGATCGGTGTGGAAGAACTTGAATGGCCTGCACAGAGCCCTGAACTCAACCCCATTGAACACCTTTGGGATGAATTGAAACGCCAACTGTGAGCCAGGCCTAATTGCCCAACATCAGTGCCCAACCTCACTAATGCTTTTGTGGCTGAATGGAAGCAAGTCCCCGCAGCAATGTTCCAACATCTAGTGGAAAGCCTTCCCACAAGAGTGGAGGCTGTTATAGCAGCAAAGGGGAGACCAACTCCATATTAATGCCCATGATTTTGGAATGAGATGTTCGACGAGCATACTTTTGGTCATGTAGTGTGTATTAACCCATTTATATGATGTAAAGCGTTTTAATATTTTATTTTATTCTCTTTTCTTTTCTTTCCTTCTGTCTCATGAGAAGGAACATTATCTTGGGAGAATGACCATAATGTCCCCGTCTGTGGCTCTTGCTCCCTCGTCCTCCGCGACAACTCTGTCTACATCAGATCTGAAGGCTTCTACTACTTCTATGTCCAGGTCACCTTCACTAGGCACACCGGAGGAGAGGGGAAGAGGAAGGTGACTCTGTTCAAAAATGGCATTCAAAATAAGACCCAGCAAAGGAGACTGAGTGAAGTCGTGTATCACGGAGAGAAAGGGGGCACTGTATTCATGTCCAGGATGGTAAAGCTCCAACATGGTAACAGTCTCAGCCTTGAGATAACGTCAGAGAATAATAGTTTTAGGTATGGGGGAGAGAATACCTACTGGGGGGCATATCAGCTCCCCCCATGTTAAGCCAACAGACATTGTTATTGAGACTTAGTTCAAGATTGAACCAAAGAAGCTGTTAAAACATTGTTTTTTAAAAAAGTGTGCGGTAGTTACTAAACTGAATTTATTTTGTGAAAACTGTAACTGTTATGCATATGCATTGTTTGTTTTGCTGAACAGATTTGATTATATAATGAGGTAACAGAATACATCGTCAAACTATGTATTTGTGTGTGTGTGTGATTTCTTGTGATATTAATGGTATCTATCATGATGTGAATTAGTCGATGCTAGATATTATAGATGGTAAATAGACTTGATATGGAGACAGTGGTCGTGTCTGAATACCAATACTAGCGTACTAAATAGTATGCAACAAAAAAAAGTTTTATAGTATTCGAAATTTCTAAAATAGCACTCCGAATGTGTCATCTAATGTGCGATTTGCCTTGATTCCCAGTGTTTATTCATTTTGGTACATCGCATCAATTTATCTGATTATCAGCTGTTGTCAAACACACAAATTCTACTAGATGAAACGGCAAAATGACTTACAGTTTAAGTATGCCACTGCCACTATTTACTGTTATCATCCATTGTCTATGGAATGCAGTGATGCTTTAGTTGCCCCTAGTACACAGAATCAAGCAGGAACTAGTGATTGATAGCTACTCAAAACAGGAAGCCACAAAGTTGTCGGTGTCAGATTAGTCATAGCTTCTATTCCTCTAGTCATCTCTCCACAGAAATCTGCAATTGTACACACTTATTCACTCTGTCTGGGCTGGGCATCTCCAGCTCTGCACACTATTGGATTGCATAATACCTGGCAGGCTGCTCCTACCATGTGGCGTGGAGAAGATCTGTGTAAATGTGTAGCTATGGGGGCTTCCGAGTGGCACACCGGTCTAAGGCACTGCATCTCAGTGCTAGAGGTGTTACTACAGACCCTGGTTCAATTCCAGGCTGTATCACACCCGGCTGTGATTGAGAGTCCCATAGGGTGGCGCACAATTGGCCCAGCGTCATTGTAAATAAGAATTTGTTCTTAACAGATTGCCTAGTTAAATAAAATATGTAGCTAATGTTGCCCATGAAAGGAAGTTAGACAAGCAAGCAACCATTTTAGCCAGGTAGCCAAGGACAACAAAAATGTAAAGCGTGTACTGTATGACAGAGTGATAGACCGTTTCGTCAACATGAAAGAGAGGAGGATGGCATTGGCGTTTCTCTACAAGTAGGGGGAGTCAACATGTTTTTTCTACTTGCCCGAATGCGCACACACACACACAGAAATCAGAACCATGGACAGCCACGTCATATGCTTTCTGGACTTCACCGGACAGAGGTTGTTCTCCGGTTTTGTGATTAAAACAAAGGTGTGGTTGAATTTATTCTGCCACTGTTTCTTCTTATTTTCTTGTCCTTAGGCCTATACAGTGCATTCGGAAAGTATTCAGACCCCTTCAGTTTTTCCACATTAGTTTAACATGTACTAAATTAATTGCTTTCCTCATCAATCTATACACAATACCCCATAATGACAAAGCGAAAACAGGTTTTTAGACATTTTTGCACATTTATTAAAAATTAAAAACAGATAACTTATTTACATAAGTATTCAGATCTATGAGACTTGAAATTGAGCTCAGGTGCATCCTGTTTCCATTGATCATCCTTGAGATGTTTCTACAACTTGATTGGAGTCCACCTGTGGTAAATTTAATTGATTGGACATGATATGGAAAGGCACACACCTGTCTATATAAGGTCCCACAGTTGACGAGGTCGAAGGAATTGTCCGTAGAGCTCAGAGACAGGATTGTGTCGAGGCACAGGGGAGGGTACCAAAAAATGTCTGCAGCATTGAAGGTCCCCAAGAGCACAGTGTCCTCATCATTCTTAAATGGAAGAAGTTTGGAACTACCAAGACTCTTCCTAGAGCTGGTCGCCCGGCCAAACTGAGCAATCGGGGGAGAAGGGCCTTTGGTCACTCTGACAGAGCTCCAGAGTTCCTCTTTGGAGATGAGAGAACCTTCCAGAAGGACAACCATCTCTGCAGCACTTCACCAATCAGGCCTCGTGTGGCCAGATGGAAGCCACTCCTCAGTATAAGGCATATGGAGTTTGGAGTTTGCCAAAAGGCACTCAAAGGGCTCTCAGACCATGAGAAATAAGATTCTCTGGTCTGATGAAACAGCTTGTAGCGTCATACCCAAGAAGACTCGAGGCAGTAATCTCTGCCAAAGGTGCTTCAACAAAGTACTGAGTAAAGGGTCTGAATACTTATGAAAATGTGATATTTCAGTTTTTTATTTGTAATACATTTGCAAAATTTTCGAAAAACCTGTTTTTGCTTTGTCATTATGGGGTATTGTGTGTAGATTGATGAGGTAAAAAAACTATTTAATCCATTTTAGAATAAAGTTGTAACGTGGAAAAAGTCAAGGGGTTTGAATACTTTCCAAATGCACTGTATATCACAGTCGCAAAGTATATGAACTAACAGGTTACAGAGCAAACAACACAATTATCACAAAAGATTGGTTGTAATATGTTAATTTTTTTCTGGCTTGGCTTTCTCAGTGATTTTACCCCATCACTGCTATGCAGATGATACTCAACTATTTTTCTTCCCCTTCCGACACCCAGGTGTCGACACAGAATTCTGCATGCCTGGCAGATATCTCAGCTTGGATGTCAGCCCACCACCTCAAGCTCAACTTCATCAAGACAGAGTTGCTCTTCCTCCCGGGGAAGGCCTGGCCACTACAGGGCCTCTCCATCACGGTTGACAACTTCACGGTGTTCCCCTCCCAGAGTGCAAAGAACCTTGGCGTGACGCTGGACAACACCCCGTCGTTCTCTGTAAACATCAATGCAGTCACTCGCTCCTGGAAGTTCATGCTCTACGGCGTTAGTAGAGTATGACCCTATCTCACACAGGAAGCAGCACAGGTCCTAATCCTTTCATGTCCTAAAGCACGGGACTATACTCACCATCGTCTGAAATGAACTGAATCTACCTCCATCCCTCCTGATTGATGAAATCATTTCAATCAGGTTTGGTGATGAAACAAAGTGATGTCCTTGCTGATCTGCAATACAGGGATATTTGCTCCTTCTTTCGTGAGAATTTAAGCAATAGTTGATTATCACTTCCTTACTGTTGTGGTTTCCTTCCTGAGCATTTTTTCTTTCAACTCCTGTTTTCAGGACCTACTTCCTGCTTTTCTCAGCCAGTTCATCCTAAAGTACAGTTACATTCCGAGTAGTTGAAATTCATTTATCTACAAACAGATCATATGAATGAACCACATGACAAATACAGATGATGAGCCTGTCCTTCAGTCATGTGAGGACCATGAGACACAGGATAGTGACGTGCGATGAGGTCAGTGGCTGGGTAGGCACTGGCTATTATAAAAGCCAGATTTACTCACAAATAAACCTTGATGAAGGCCAAGTCCACCAAACAACAGATGGCTCCAACAACCAGAGTGACATAGGCTAAATTGACAAATATTATTACCAAATGTAAATACCAATGTAACCAAGACACACAAGTGATAGCCTCTGATGGCGGCATATTTCATATCATCCGACAAAATGACACACTGCTCAACTCAGCTCATCCATAGACCGATGTAGCATCCACAGTTACAACCAATAGGTGGCACTAAAATACCAATATATGGACACATTTAATCCGAGTAGTTTGCAATGCAAACCCCATAGCCTTTCATCATGGATTTACAATTCTTCCAATGCACTGTGCGTGGCGCGTGCAACAACCACACATACATATTAATATTATGTGAAATATTATTACACACATATATAATAAATAAGGTTCTCACGAAATGTCCATGTCAACAATCGAAATGACTGAAAAATGTGTCTAATCAAAACATAATTCTAGCTTGATAAATCAAATGCATCAAAGGGATGTTGTCTATTCTCATGTTCATTTAACAGTAGACTAACCTGCAAATTGCTAAGGAAAATGCATTTCAGCCTACCTTTACTTGTAAATGAAGTCCATTCGTCTGTCCTTCAGGGTAAACCTCTCAGTGACAACATTGTAGAAGTCTTCTTTATTCTTTTTGAGTTTGAAAAGGCTCTCAGTCTCGATTGGCATGAGGGCCAAGGATGACAAAATGATCAAAGCTGGCTTTTATTTGAATACTGATGTTGTCCAAAATGTTGTAAAACATTCCTCTCCTCTCATAAGCTGTCTGCTCCGGTTTGCTGTGTCTGTAAGGCCTAGTGTGGTGCATTTCTCCTCAAACCGATCATAGAAAGTGTCAAACTCTTGTCCCTGGGCATCCACAACTTTCATTGTTTCCCTGATACATGCACAGCAGAACCCCATTTTCATTATTTTATTCTGCAAAACACAAAAGAGTGCCTCAGTTTAGCTGAAAATCTCCCCCTAGACCAACAGCAGAAATCCGGTTGATGCCTTGACAGCCAGGTATCATATCCAGAGGCCATCAGCATAGTTTCTTTGCCCAATTCTGAAGACTTTCTGTCTCTTCTTCTGATGAAGGTCAGGGAGTGCAGATGTTGGTCTCCCTCTCTGAACTTGACCAAGTTTTTCTTAGAAATCCATCTTGGAAAATTGTTTGAGGTGCAGTATGGTGTTCATTTGTCAGGTTGCTTTTGCTTGCTAGCTAGATTTGTTCAGTTCAACGTATGCAAGCTCCAAAATATGTAGACACATCCAATTGTGTACATCTTACATTGGGGCGTCACTACAGACTCTGGTTCGATTCCAGTCTGTGTCGCAGCCGGCCATGACCGGGAGACCCATGAGGCGGCGCACAATTCGCCCAGCGTCGTCCGGGTTAGGGGAGGGTTTGGCCGGCCGGGATGTCCTTGTCCCATCACGCTCTAGAGATTCCTTGTGGCGGGCTAGGTGCATGCACGCTGACCATGGTCGCATGCTGTAAGGTGTTTCCTCCAACACATTGGTGTGGCTGGCTTCCGGGTTTAGCGAGAAGTGTGTCAAGAAGCAGTGCGGCTTGGCAGGATCGTGTTTCGGGGGACGCATGGCTCTCGACCTTCGCCTCTCCCGAGTCCGTACAGGAGTTGCAGCAATGGGACAAGACTGTAACTACCAATTGGATGTCACGAAAATGGATTTCAGTGGACGGGAAGGAAGGCATGCATACTCTGGCGCCTTTCCTGATGTTATGATGTAGTTTTAGCACATTTTGCGATTTTGAGTATAAAAACCTCCAGAATAATTGAGAAAAAACATTAGATTTGTAAAAAAGAATGTCAATTTTTATATAATTGTATTTTTTATTTGGCTTTTCGTAACAGCTTTTTAAAAATTAGATACTGTCACGACTTCCGCCGAAGTCGGTCCCTCTCCTTGTTCGGTCCCTCTCCTTGTTCGGGCCCTCTCCTTGTTCAGGCGGCGTTCGGCGGTCGACGTCACCGGCCTTCTAGCCATCGCCGATCCACTTTTCATTTTCCATTTGTTTTGTCTTTGTCTTACACACCTGGTTTCAATTCCCCAATTACCTGTTCATTATTTAACCCTCTGTTCCCCCATGTTTGTTTGTGAGTGATTGTTTCTATGTAGGAAGGTCCGTTATTGTGGGCTCTGTTTTTGTAGTGCATTTATTATATGTTGAGTAAAATATGTTTATTTACTCATATCTGCTGTCCTGCGCCTGACTCCTATACACCAGCTACACATAGACTTCCTGACAGATTATCACAGGATAAGCACGACCTACCCTGCCTACCCTGACTGCAAGTCACTGACACTATCATCCACTATAACTACTTTACTGTGCTAACTATTAGCCAGTGTGTTTGACTGTTTCTGTACACAACAAGGTGACATTATACAGTATGTTTGAATATTTGAGTGTGTTACCTCATGAGACGATCTGCATTTAACTACAAAAATGTTTTCAGAATTTTGATAACAATCATAACAATTTTGACAACAATGACCCAAATGCTCTTTCAGACAATGGGAGATGAAACAGTATGAATCACCCCTCTGACGTCCCTAAGGATATGTATCACTGCCATCTTAGTACATAAACAGATAAAATAGTTGGAAAAAGCCTGCTTCTCTGTTCCTATAAGTAATCCCTGAGGTAACTTGGATGGACATGAAATATCCAGTTGGTTCTGTGATCAAGGTCCACGTGATGAGTCCTGATGAGACCTAAACTTGAACCATGTGACCCCAAGCCAATACCTAGTAAAGTTAATACACTGTTCTGGCAGGAGACCCAGCTTTCAGTCACAGATAGGTGAATCCAAAATAGGGCCAATTACATCATTACATAATCGGGGATGGGTGGCTTTTTATATTTTAGTCATTTAGCATACATGCTCATAAAGAGCAACTAACATTAAGTGCCATGCTCAAGGGCACATCACCAGATGTATCACCTAGTCTGCTCGGGGATTCAAACCAACAACCTTTCTGTTATTGGTCCAATGCTCTTAACTGCTAGGCTACCTGCCGCCACAAAGTATTTGAGGGCCAGAGATAGTGGTGGGTAATGTTGAAACTTCAGAGAGAGGAAGGGTTGGACCATGGCCCTGCTACAGAGAGGGGTGGAATGATTGAGGACCATGGCAGGACCATGGCCCTGCTACTGAGAGGGGTGGAAGGATGGAGGACCATGGCAGGACCATGGCCCTGCTACAGAGAGGGGTGGAAGGATTGAGGTGACGGTATTGCTAATAGGGCAGAGAGAAGGGCATCGAGATATGAAGTCTCAGGTAGATCTTTCCTCCCTTTATCACAATACTTATGTTCCTCACAATCAAAAGGTCTCTTTCTTTCCTCAATAGAATTCAGTATGAGAGGTTCCTGTATTATATTTCAGATGACCCCTGAAGTATTACCTAATGCTTCCCTGCTCTTTCCAAGATCTTGCGGTTGGCGTGTATTTGCAGGTAGTCATAGTCTTGGAAACATTGCTACACACTAACATAGGAATAGATAAATCAATCTGAGAGATGAATCAGAGGTGAGATCTCAGTTCTTGTCACGGATCCTTCTGGACCTTTCATCACACACACCTGTCCCCTATTCCCACGGATTAGTATTTGTATATAGTGGTTTCCATTGGGGGGTCGGTTATTGTTACAATGTCCGTTGGTGCGTGTGAGTACCTGTGCTGTGTGTTTTGGCTTTCGTGCCCTTGTGGATTGCCAGATGATTACGGGTCTCGTCCCGTGTGTTAATCATTGTGCGCATGTGTATTTATTCGAGGTACTCCTCGCTCTTTTGTTTGGGTTTCAATCCTGTGTTTTTGTAACATGGATGTTTGGTTTTCGTCCCCGTGCCTTTATACGGCACGCTGTAATTTGGGAAATAGAAACCCCTATTACGCATTACTGCGCCTGGCTCCCGACCCTTTATAGCAACGTGACAGTTCTCAAGTATTATGACTGAATGACAATACATAAAAAACTGTGACCATACTCCAAGCTTCCCTGATGGTCATACCTATATTGCTTGTATTTGCACGTAAGAATACGTAAGGAAACAGTGACACAGTGCATGTAAAACAGTGTTACGTGGCAGTGCTCCAAACTACCTTTACCAGCAGTGATACATTGCCCCTATACACTACATTTAAGCTGCAGTCTGCGGCTCGGTCTGGTCACCCCAGTTACTTGTTTTGGTAGACAGCCAAGGACTGGGACTGGAGAAATGTAAATCATCAAATCACAGTTTATTTCAAGTGCATTTAACAAAAGCCTCAATACACTTTACAAAAAAAAGGAATAAAAAAGAAAGCAAGAAACAACAGAGAATTCAAACTTAAGTATAACCACTCTCAAATTCATAGACAGAGCTATGGATGCAAATGCGTTCCATATATGATATCAAAATTATAGTTTTAGCCATGTTTTGAAGGTATACAGTGCTTGTTTATCACTAACAGAAACAGAAATTAGATGATGAAACAATATGCAAATAAAACTCAGTTCTGGGTGATGGAAATCCCACAAATAAACCGGGTTATGCTCCAAACTCGCTCAACCAGTCAGGGAGGGCAGCGAAATACGGAAGCCAGATTGGGTCAATAAAGAAAAGTCAAAAACCTGTAGGGGGGTTTGGTAAGGGTTATGTACAAACCAGTTCTGAAACAAAAAGAGGGATATTTTTTTTGTTTCTCCTGAGCCTGTCCTTGTATACCCTCAAATGTATTGTGATTGTGGTTGTGTAGAAGCATTCACTTTACATCCAGTTATTAACAACTTCAGTGCAGCAAGTTCTATGTAATCAATAAATATCATAATTGTTTACTATTTGAAATGTACGACTATTACTAGACATACAGCATTACAAACAGCTGGTGAATAAGACTGAATAAAAATCACCAACTAAAGTTCAAGTCAAAAGTGGCTTTGCTACACTTTACATTAAGTAGCAAAGATACCATGGAGTTTAATGGTATTCACATGCATTGTGTAATTACACAATAAATACACGTGTGACTTATTGAGAATTCCTTGTTTTATGTCAATGCAGTTTCAGTATATAGCAGAGAAGTTGCTGTACATTCTGGTTACCAAATAAAAAACTACATCGTTGCACAAGTAATTCACTTTCAAGTTGCATGTCCTGTTTTGCCTTAACCCCATTCTGCAACCACACCTACCCATTGGAATCCCAGTTTGGCAGAGCTGGTCTGTGGATTTTATTTTCCTTTGAACCATAACCATCTCTCCACAGTCTGGTGCTTCTCTGCTATGTCTCCACTCACTGGGTGACATCACTGGAGTTTCCCCTTTTGTGCTAGTAGCAGGCCGAGCATAAAAACGACAGGGCTTCTGGCAGAAGTCCATTCTAACAAACGAGCAAAACACAGGACACCTATGTTTTGCTACAACTCTACAAAAACAAAGCTACAACTCTGTAAAAACAAAGAAGATATTTAGGAGATATTCGGGCAAATATTCAGTTGCTAGACTTTTCCACTGCCACCAAGAGTCAAGAGTCAAGAGCCAAGAGTCAAGAGTTTGAACCTCATTCAACAGAAGTATGGAGGGGTATGCGATGACAACTGTCGACATGGAGAGGGGCCTTGAAAATAGCCTTGTGGACAGTGGCCCTGTGTACAAGACAACGGTGACAGCTGTTGCTGAGAGAAAGGCCTCCAGAGGTTGGCTATGGAGGCTTTGTGGGGTCCTCTTAGTAGCAGCTTTATGTGCGGCAGCAGCCCTGCTCTTTGCCTGGTGTCAGCATGGAAGACTGGCAACGGTAAGGAACTCTAATGGGGCCAATATTTACCACATTTCTGAAATAGAGGACCGTACAATCAACTAACATCCTCTTGGTTTATCTCACAGATGCAGGACGGAATGGAGCCTCAGCTGGAGATACTCATTGGCGCAAAAGGTGATTATTTGATTGACAGATGCCCTTTTTCATTGAATTTCTTCTCACTGTAATTGCTTTAATTAAAGGTTACCTGTTGTAGGCAACATCATGGCTTTTGCTTGTGTTATCCGTGACTAATATTTTTCTCTTCCTCAGATACCCACCATACATTGAAGCAGATTGCCGGCAATGCAAAAGCAGCCATCCATTTAGAGGGTGAGTGACCTATAGCCTTTTGCAGCCAGCCTGGACTGTGTCTGTTGAAGGTTAAAACATGTCTAGTGGGCTAGTATGTCTTAGTGTTTTTCCATTGTAGAAGCTAGGGGATTCTTTTTAAACATCCCCATTCAAAAATAAGGTTTAAGGTTTAAAACAGTGTCTAGTGGGTTAGTAAGTATTTCTATTGGCGAAGCCCTGGGATTTTTTTCAAACATTTCCATTGACAAAAATTAAAGCACAACACAAGGAAGTTGCTTAATCATTAGCTTGTCTCTTGTTGCCACCAGAGTAAATTGACAAGAACTTTGTAAGAACAAATAGCTACCAGCTGGACCCTGGGGCCTCAAAGTTGTAACAATGGGCCTTTCTTCCCTCTAATGCCAGGTGAATACAATCCTAATCTTACCGCTGACACAGTGCAGTGGAGAAAGGATGACGGCCAGGCCTTTTCCCAGGGCGGGTTCAAGCTACAAGGGAACCAAATCCTCATCCCACACACTGGGCTCTTCTTCGTTTACAGCCAGGCTTCGTTTAGGGTCAAGTGCAACGGCCCGGGCGAGCGTACCACTCCTCTGAGTCACGTTATTTGTCGCTATTCGGACTCCATCGGGGATAAGGCTAATCTACTTAGCGGGGTAAGGTCAGTTTGTCAACAAAACTACGGTAATGCTGAGTCCAATATCGGCGAGGGCTGGTACAATGCAGTTTACCTTAGTGCAGTGTTTCAGCTGAATGAAGGGGACAAACTGTGGACTGAGACCAATCGACTGACCGATGTGGAGCCAGAGCACGGCAAGAACTTTTTTGGTGTGTTTGCACTATGATGAGAGAGAGGCAGGCCAGAGATGAATGTTTGTTGAAACAGTTTTACGTTAAAACTCTTATTTTAGTTTTGCAATTTTATGGTAACTGAGCAATCTCAAAGGAGATAGGTCTAATCTTAATGGTTATTTGTAAACTGAAAAAGTTTAAGAAAGTATTATTGTTTGTCCATACATGATGAATGTCCATTCTCTGTATTGTAGATTTTGCACCAAATAATATTATGACTTTGAGTTATTTATATTAACTTACTTTTTGTTTTTTTACTATTTATATGGAAATACATATTAACTTAAAAAAATGATATTTATTATTTATATGAAAATACAGTAGGCTACTGTGGAGTACTGTAGTATAAGTTATTTTGATTCAGATAAGTCTAGCAGCAGCCTATACTAGGCCTATCAGGATACATTGCTACAATATTAAGTTATTTTATTTAATGTACTATGTACTATGTTTATTTAAATGTGATTGTGTGTATTTTATTTGTCACCTATTCAGAGTGCTTGAATCAACTGTAATAAATTCCAAATGTTCTCAACTTTAGGAGACTCAAAGTTTGATTATATTTAATTGTGCAGTTTGGAGGGGAGGGGGGGAGACGTTGGTCTGGACATATCCAACTGTCTTATGTGGTTGAGGGTAAATAGGTTTTGACTTTAGCAGTAAATGAACACTAAGGGCTCTATTCATTCTGTAAAGTTGAAGCGTTACAGACGCCGCGATAGACATGTAAAGGTCATTTCAGATTGAGCCGACATGTGCAGCGTTTATCATGAACGCTGTCTCCACTAACGCGGGAACATTGCCTTTAAATTTCAATCACTCTATAACGCTGAACTTCTGCAATGCAGATTGAATTAAAGCCCTACATCTGTTCTTGAGCAGCTTGCGCCAGAAATTGTAATACAAAGGGCATCCCCAATGATGCAAGGGAAATTCCCTTTTTATTCCTGCTGTGTCAAGTGAGAGGGCCCACATATGCCTTAAGCCATGTCTGGGGATTCCCCCCACTGACCTTATTCCTCCTCCTCCTCCTCCTCCTCCTCCTCCTCCTTCTTGAAAGCATCATAGGTTTTCAGTCAGGTGGTTGGGTGGCAGGCTGTAAACATCTGAGCTGAAATACTGTATGTGCATGAGAAAATGTGTTTGTCCCACAAACATCCTCAGGCTGTATAGCTCATATTACGATCTCAATCTTTGAGTTCAAATTGCCTTTTGATACGAAATGACACCAATACCCATTGGTTAATAGGTCAATAAATGATGAAGTGGAAGCACATTGTATGGGACTGAAAGTCCTTTTAATCCTGGGAGGGCTATCGTTCAATATGAATGTAGATTCTAGATGAATAAACAACAGAATCCCTTGGGTGTCATTACCTGATGGTGACATCTAGTGGTTAAAACAGCTGTGTGTGTGACATGCTTGTCCCTTTGGACATGGTTATGATACCACATATTGTCTGTCATAAAATGCCCATTCAAAGTATAATGAAGTGTTTTGTCGTATTTCAGGGTTTATGAGGGTGTTTAAATGAAATGATGTTCCTTATTAGTCCAATTGACACATAACCCGATACACATCAATTCAGTGAAAAACAATGGGTTTATTTTACTATGATTATCCATATATTTGAATGCATATAATCTGATATTATATCAACATTTAAAATTGTAAATATAGTGTATACAAATATCTTCAAATCCAGTTATATACACTGCATGTACAAAACATTAGGAACACCTGCTCTTTCCATGACATAGACTGAACAAGTGAATCCAGGTGAAAGCTATGATCCCTTATTGATGTCACCTGTTAAATCCACTTCAATCAGTGTTGATGAATGGGAGGAGAAGGGTTAAAGAAGGATTTTTAAGCCTTGAGACAACTGAGACATGGATTGTGTATGTGAGCCATTCAGAGGGTGAATGGGCAAGACAAAAGACTTAAGTGCTTTTGAACAGGGTGTGGTAGTAGGTGCCAGGCGCACCGGTTTGAGTGTGTCAAGAACTGCAACGCTCTGGATTTTTCACAACAGTTTCCTGTGTGTATCAAGAATTGTCCGCCACCCAAAGGACATCCAGCCAACTTGACACAACTGTGAGAAGCATTGGAGTCAACATGGGCCAGCATCCCTGTGGAATGCTTTCAACACCTTGTACGGCCATTTCCCGGCGAATTGAGGCTGTTCTGAGGGTAAAAAGGGGCTGCAACTCAATATAAGGAAGGTGTTCCTAATGTGTTGTACACTCAGTGTATATTCATACATGTGCAAGAGTATATTTCTCTAAATAATCTTCGCATACATATATTACAATATTACCCAGTGTCCTCCATGTACAGTTAATAAATATTGACTATTCCACCCAATAACTTCCTATGGAGAGGTCGTATATCTCACTTTCCTATACCCTGAGCTACAGTATGTTATTAGAACGGCAACAAAATCCCGACCTGAAACTTTGTTTTGTACTATAGTGCAACATGAGATAATGCTATTTGGAAAAGTAAAGTCTCTTACGTTACTTGCCAATAAAGCTGTGTTATATCATTGCTTCATACATTTTGACGAATTGCTAATGAATGAGATTGTACATATATATTAACTGTCGTATACGCATGTCAGAATCCTTTACTAAACCGTTACATATAGTCTTCGTCATCACATTCACAAACGTATTTGTACAAAGATAAAATCGGAGGGGCATTTCGGAAGAAATGTCAAATATAAGACCAACGGGTGACAGGCATGTACACTCACATTTACATTTATATTCAGATTGTCTTAAAGGAAAAACAGTTATTGACAAAGAAAATAAAAAGGGTGGGAAGAATGATGCATAATAAATATGCCATTTAAAATCTTCAGGCGGGTGTGCTTCCTTTCAATATCTAGGATGTGTCCAAGAAAACTCTAATTGTGGGAACATATTCATTCAAGTCCAATTGAAAACGTTCAAAAGGATGATACATAGAATACTGATTAGGTTACATATCATATTACACTATTTCCTTATCAAATGGGTTTCATATATTCAAGAGCATACAACAGCAAACAAGTGATTGAAGATACAAAGCTGTACTTGAATATGTATACAGCCAAAAATCCACAAAAATCTTGCTTTTGTCCCAAAATGAGGGTTGTCCGTTCCAAAACCCTCTACCGCATATGGCTATAATGTTGGCATTTCACTTTCAGTTAGATTGACTTTACACTTTGAGTTTCGATGGCGTTTTGATATGAAATCCAGTAAATTGAATCCACTGGGAAACTCTGCTGGTTTTTTCCACTCTCATTGCATTTGAACAGTTTCCACCCCTTTACCCCCCAAAATATTGAACTAAATATAGGGCACAACACTGAATCCATGACATAACATATCATACATTATGTAATAACAATATTAATCAATTAACATGTGCTTCGCTATTTCAACAAACCGAAGACAAATAGGCAGAGACGGGAGTCAAAAAGAAGCAAACACACACAGTACACAAAGTCCTCCCGGAGACCCTAGATACATCTGCACAACAGAACGAGAAAACAAACAAAGGGAAGGAGGAAAGAGGAGGAATGAAAAAGGGAGATCTGTCCATTTTTTTGTCTCCACAAGTAGACTGAGGGTTACTCTGGGATGTGCTTGTCTCTTATTCAATAACTCGTAGTACTAGTCACAAGTGCTTCAGGTTCCCACAGTGAGATAGACTGTGAGAAAGACTGGTGTTACCCGGGGTGACTCGCCTCACAGCAGCCTGTAGTGAATGGAAAAGCCCTCTGCCGTCGTGTGCCTCCACTCACTCTGTCAATGTCAGTAGCTTGTGCTCTTTTCCCATAACAAGTGAAAGTCACAGTGCCTCCATGTGTGTTCGTTCCTCTGTACGCTCTGGGCTCTTCTAGCACACCACCCCCCCACCCCTTCACTTGTAGAGCAGGGGGATCTGGCTGTTGTGACAGTGGTTGCGACTTATCTTGCTGTCCGCCTGGTACAGGTTGGAGGAGTTGGAGAAGGAGGGGGGTAAGGAGGAGTGATTGTCCGACGCGGGGTTGGGGTAACCGGGTGGGGGCAGGAGAGACTTGGGGTCTGGCTGGGAAGAGGGCGGGGACGGGTTGCTGTGGTTCTGGTTGGTGCCGGATGAGGGCCGTCGTCGGTTGCGCAGGGCCTGTCTCTCAACCAGCTGGTTGCGGAGCTCCGATACCCTCTGCTCTTTCTGAGAGCACAGAAGAGGAAGAGGTCTTATTAATACTGGACACTCATGTGTAAAGAGGAATCCTTTATTACGCATTAATTGAGCATGAATTAGACATGTATTCATCATGTATTAATCATGTATTAATCAAACCAAATGTATCTCTTAGTAAAATATAATACAAATTAATGATTGGAAAGATTGATTGGTTGATTGCTAGGTCAAATAATTCAGACGTATTAGATGTATTTTAATAAATGCATTTTGATTATATTTTGATATCTATGGTATCAAAGTGAGTGTGTATTGTAGTACCACCTGTATGATAAAGATTGCTTGAATGATTGATTACTAGTTCCAATAATTCAGCTGTATATTATACGTATTAGACATATTTCAATCTAGATGTATTGTGATTCTATGTTGACAGCTAAGGTGCATCATAAAGTGTGTACCGTACCTCCTGTATGATCTTCTGCAGCTCACGGTTCTCTCTCTCCAGCTGGCGAGACTTCTCCTCGTCGTTGTTGTTGGTGGATGAGCCGGTCTTCAGCGTGTCCTGCTGCTCTGACTGCCACTCACCACGCGTAATCAGCCTGCGCATCTAGAATAGAATAGAGCTTTACTCTACACAGCCAGAGAAGAACCATATACTATATGTGAATTTGGAAATGTTAACATTGAAGAAAGTATTGAGACTGTTTCGAGTGCTGATGCAAGTGTACATTAAATACTGCTGCTAAATGACTCAGTCCTAGGCTACGTCCCAAATGGCACCCTATTCCCTATACAGTGCACTACTTTTGAGCAGAGCCCTGGCCCAAAGTAACGCACTATAAAGGGAATATGGTGCCATTTGGGACACAGCCCTGTTCTATACAGTATACTGTACCTTGGGCACAAAGAGCACCACCAGGGTGATGTAGACAGAGAACACTATGGCCAGAGCGGCAAAGGCAAAGGAAGCGTCCTGCTGTGACGTGAGGATCATAGTGACGGGAGCCGTGATCATGCACAACACCTGCAGAGACGGGGGGATTGAGAGAGAGAGCGAGAGCGAGAGCGAGAGATTGAGAGAAACAAAGAGGTAAATATCAAGAGAGAGGTGAGAGAGGAAAATAAGATCTCAAAAAGCGGTTGGCAACTGCTTATCATTCCAACGAGGTTCCTCATATGAAAACATCATTAAAAAGTCATAGATGAAGTAGCAGGTTAGCAGTACCATCCTGGCACATCATCACAATATCAAGCCTTACAAAAGCTCTCTGCTTCCCAACAAGGAGGCCTTTGCAGATACAATAAATATTGACATTTTAAAGGATTCTACCTCATATGGGGCACCATTGTATAATAAATTGTATAATTTATCTCTGTGTATTACACCACGAAATATACACAATTAAATAAAATGGTTAAATCAACATCTAAGCTTTCCCTTTGTTCAGACCTGCAGCTGTGTTTAACGATTTCATCAAGCTATATGAATGATTGATCAATTAAATGTTCTTTCCTCTGCTTAGCAAAAAAAAAAATGACTGTATGTACTTCATAATTGCATAACCGCCCCACAGCAAATGAGCAGTCAAAAGAAGTAAAACTGTGGTTTTCAGTCATAAGTGTTTCGGTTCCTCATTAAGCTGTTTTGAGATGGGAATCTGGGCAAGTTTAGGCAATTATGTAAATCCCTGTTCAGAGAGTACTAAAATGTTTGCACATTGTTGCGCAGAAATAGAAACCCAGCCTAAAGCTAAAGTTATAAAAACATGTTGCCTGTGTAAGAGCAGTGGTTTGTCCAGCAAAACTCTACATTACCAGACATTTCATGGATTTGCTCACCTGTGTGAGGGTTACCGAATGGCTATGGCTACTTGTTTGCAAAACTTAGATGGTGCAATGGTACTGTATGTTATCTCTGCTATATCAGTTAAAGTGGAGCTTAAATACCTCTATTGGTGAGGATCCTTCACCGATTCAAATCAAATGATTGTTTAAGTATAGCACTAACGTTTTTCTTTAGCGCCAAAAATATGTCTTCCAAAAATACATTTATGAGCACATGCTTACCACCAGAAATAACAAGTCTTAGCCGTGTGTTATCATTATGCACTAATAAATGATTGAATCTCATGTCCACACTGAGACAATGCCTAGCCCCTGCTACCTTTCTATCAATAGTTAATTGTTGCTTTGAGTTCATTCGCTCGATGGACTGCCTAAAATGCAGAGCGGAAACCAGAGCACTCCCCCTGTGATGGTTGAGACTCACAGCCACGTTGTAAATAGCCATCCCCACGGCTCGATGGTCATTGATCTTCTCCGTGGAAATAGACTTGGTCTCGTAGGCCAGAAATATCCCCAGCAACAGCAGCAGTCCCTTGTAGCCATACACTACACCTGGTGGAGAGAGAGAGAGACAAAGTGGGAGAGAGAGAATGAGAGAGAGAAAGAGAGAATGAGAGAGAGAGAGAGAGAGAGAGAGAGAGAGAGAGATGGAGATGGAAAGCGAAGACGATGGAGTGATGTTAGGCAGTTGACTAAAGGTAATGCATATCCCCCCTTTATTTCTTCTGTCCAAGTGTCCATTGTTCTTTCATTACGTCGCTCAGTGGGGTGACAATATATTCGCATAGCACAGAGAGGGAATGCTATGGGGCAATGGCACAGTTTGTGACCCGTATTATTTGAATTTGACAGTATTATGCATTCAGAAGAGCTGCCACTGTCCGGACGAGAGGCAGTATGGCAATAGTGAGAGAAAGACAAATGAAAGGAGAAGATAAAATGAAAGCATATGAGGGAAAGATAAAGGCAGGGAATGACTGACTTGAGTGAGTGAGAGGAGGGGAGGAAAAAGTGGGGTCAGACAAAAAAAGAAGAGAGAAAGCTAATGTGGGGGGCTGAGATACGAGGAGTGTTTAATTTACAATGAATGGACTGGGGATTGAGGGAGTGAGAGAGTGAAAAAAACAGGGAACAAGGGAGTGAGAGAGAGAAGGACAGATAAGAGAGAAGGAGTAAGGAATAGAGGAGGGATACCGAGCCATGTGTTCATCTTCTCTGAAGTGCAGTGCTCCAGGAGGGGCTGAATCAGGACATCCAAGTCTCCTTTAGGGGCCTCCCTAGTGAACTTCTACTCGGAGAGAGAGGGTGGGGGGAGGAAGTGTGTGTGAGAGAGAGAGAGAGAGAGAGAGAGAGAGAGAGAGAGAGAGAGAGAGAGAGAGAGAGAGAGAGAGAGAGAGAGAGAAAGTGGGAGAGAGAGAAAGTGGGAGAGAGAGAGAGAGAGAGAGAGAAAGTGGGAGAGAGAGAGAGAGAGAAAGAGAGAGAGAAAGAAAGAAAGAAAGAAAGAAAGAAAGAAAGAAAGAAAGAGAGGGAGAGAGAGAGGGAGAGAGACAGGGAGAGAGGAAGTCAGAGGGAAAGTGAGAGAGAACGGGAGACAGAGTGAACGACATTCCGTGTGATATCCGCAAATCATTAACTTTAAAACTGACTAGAAAGTAAATGAACAATAAGATGACTGACATCAAAGCAATAATCTTTTGTTGAACACTAGACATGTGACAGTGCTAACATACGAAAGCTAATACCACATAGAGTACAGTGCCTTCAGAAAGTATTCACACCCCTTGACTTCTTCCACATTTTGTTGTGTTACAGCCTGACGAAGGCCGTGTGGCCGATACGTAAAAGCTAATTAAAAAACAGTGATACCATCAAGAGCGGTGTGCGGGTTTCTTATTTTTTCTCATGTTATTCAACTGTTACCATGCCCCTGCAAAAAAAGATCAGATGTGCGAGTGCCTTTCGAATACGGAATTTTGTTGTGTTACAGCCTGAATTTAAAATGGATTACATTTAGATTTTTGGTCACTGGCCTAAAGTGAAATTCTGTTTTTAGAAATGTTTACAAAATAATAAAAAATGAAAAGCTGAAATGTCTTGAGTCAATAAATATTCAACCCCTTTTTTATGGCAAGCCTAAATAAGTTCAGGAGTAAAGTTGCATGGACTCACTCTGTGTGTAATAACAGTGTTTAACATGATTTTTGAATGACTACCTCATCTCTGTACCCCACATATACAATTATCTGTAAGGTTCCTCAGTCGAGCAGTGAATTTCAAACACAGATTCAACCACAAAGACCAGGGAGGTTTTCCAATGCCTCGCAAAGAAGCCTATTCGTAAACGGGTCAAAATGAAAAAAGCAGACATTGAATATCCCTTTTGAGCATGGTGAAGTTATTAACTTACAGTTTGGATGGTGTATCAATACACCAAGTTGCCAGAGAGGAAGGAAACCGCTCAGGGATTTCACCATAAGGACAATGATGACTTTAAACCAGTTACAGTTTAATGGCTGGGATAGGAGAAAACTGAGAATGGATCAACAATGTTATTACACCACAATTTTTATTTAACCATCATTTAACTAGGCAAGTCAGTTAAGAACAAATTCTTATTTACAATGACAGCCTTGTTCAGGGGCAGAACGACAGATATTTACCTTGTCAGCTCGGGGACTTGATCCGGCAACCTTCCGGTTACTGGCCCAACGCTCTAACCATTAGGCTACCTTCCACCCCAATACTAACCTAATTGATGGAGTGAAAAGAAGGAAGCCTGTACCGAATAAAAAATATTCCAAAATATGCATCCTGTTTGCAACAACAAGTAATACTGAAAAAAGTGGCAAAGCAATTATATTTTTTGTCCTGAATACAAAGTTTGTTTGGAGCAAATTCAATACAACACATTACTGAGTACCACTCTCCATATTTTCAAGCATAATGGTGGCTGAATCATGTTATGGGTATGCTTGTAATCATTAAGGACTGGGGAGTTTTTCATAATAAAAAAGAAATGGAATGGAGCTTAGCACAGGCAAAATCCTAGTGGAAAATCTGGTTCAGTCTTTTTTCCACCAGACACTGGGAGATGAATTCATCTTTCAGCAGGACAATAACCCAAAACACAAGGCCGACTCTACACTGGAGTTGCTTACCAAGAAGACAGTGAATGTTCCTTAGTGGCCAAGTCAAATTTGCTTGAAAATCTATGGCAAGACCTGAAAATGGATGTCTAGCAATGATCAACAACCATTTTGACAGAATTGAAGAATTTTTAAAAGAACTATGGGCAAATGTTGCACAATCCTGGTGTGGAAAGCTCTTAGAGACTTACCCTGAAAGACTCACAGCTGTAATCGCTACCAAAGGTGCTTCTACAAAGTACTGACTCAGGAGTGTGAATACTTATGTAAATTTGATATTTCTGTATAAAATGTTCAATACATTTGCAAAAAAATCTAAAAACATGTTTTCATTTTCGTCATTTTGGGGTATTGACAAAAAATCTATTTTGAATCCAGCCTGTAACACAACAACATTAGGAAAAAGTCCAGGGGTACGACCGATATGACAGTGTCACTGTACCTCCACTGTGATGTGTAATGGATCCACAATCTGCCAAATCATGAGTGAAAGGACATCTATGGCTAGTAACACTCCAACTGTTGCATAGAGTTTCCATGGCTCCAGGTGCTGCAGGGATACAGGAGAACCAATCACAATCCAAGGACCAAGGGTAATGCAGTGAGTCCACAAACAAGGATGAAAGGGCTCAAGCATACAGTAGATAAACTGCCAACAGAGTACAGTATTGTATACGTGTATCAGCACAGAAAACTTAAGTTATCAGAGCTTCCTTTAAAAAGAGATTGATGTCAATGGGCTTCCCTGGTTAAATAAAGCACACATAAATTCACTGGCATTTAGACAATAACGTTCAAATATTCTAAGTGTAAATTGAGGAGTTACTAGGCAGTGGATGCTATATGCACAACAGGGGTTTTTGAATGAGTAACATATCAAGAAGAAACGTGGTCCAACAATGATGTAAGCATAATAAACAACATGCTTCTTCATTTTCCATCACTTAATTCTGGCTTACTTCTAGCCCTGCAACCGTTCACCCCACGCATAACCAAACCGTATCACATAGACCTTGTCACCTCTTCTCTTCAAGTGCATGAAATGATTTGACTGCCTTCACTAGTCTTGCCATATTCTGACTAGGAAACTTTTTAAAAGTACTTTCACAGAGCTCTTTGGCAAATTGCCCTTGCATGGCCATTAAAGAGAGTTGAAAGTCAACCTGATTCGTCTTGTATTGGTTCAACTAATAAAGCCCCCCAAGGTTGGATTTCCACATGGAACTTACTCATACATATTCATAAATGCTCCATAAATGGCTTAATCTCTCATTCTTCTGATTAGGTCTTAGAAGAATTCCCACAACACATCGCACACACGCAGTGTTTTCCCAGCTTCAGGACACACTGTCTTAGAGAGGACACACATGTGCACACGCAATCAAGTTGATAGTGTGCGCATCACGGATATGAGTGTGTGTGTCGGTATCTTTCTGTATGCGTGTGAGTGTGAGTGTGAGTGTGAGTGTGAGTGTGAGTGTGTGTGTGTGTGTGTGTGTGTGTGTCAGTGCATGCGTGCACGTGCATTTGTGTGCGCGTACGTGTGTCTGTGTGACTCCCGTCTCTGTTTCAAGCCTGTCGTACTCTACTGTACTCTACTCTACTGTACTCTACTGTATTATATTCTACTCTACTCTACTGTACTCTACTCTACTGTATTATATTCTCCTCTACTCTACTGTACTCTACTGTACTCTACTGTACTCTACTGTATTATATTCTACTCTACTCTACTGTACTCTACGCTACTCTAGTCTACTCTACTGTACTCTACTGTATTCTACTCTACTGTACCCTACTTTACTCTACTCTACTGTACTCTACTGTATTATATTATACTGTACTTTACTGTACTCTAGTCTACTCTACTGTATTCTACTGTATTCTACTGTATTCTATTCTACGCTGCTCTACTCTACTGTACTCTACTGTATTATATTCTACTCTACTGTACTCTACTGCACTCTATTGTATTCTATTCTACTCTACTGTACTCTACTTTATTCTATTCTACTCTACTCGATTCTACTCTACTGTACTCTACTGTATTCTATTCTACCCTGCTCTACTCCATTGTATTCTACTGTACTCTACTGTACTCTACTCTATTGTATTATATTGTATTCTATTCTACTCTACTGCACTCTACTGCACTCTACTGTATTCTACTCTACTGTACTCTACTGTATTCTATTCTACTCTACTCTACTGTATTCTATTCTACTCTGCTCTACTCTACTGTACTCTACTTTACTCTATTATATTGTACTCTACTCTAAGGTACTCTACGGTACTCTATTCTACTCTAATGTACTATATTCTACTCTACTGTACTCTACTGTACTCTACTCTACTGCAGTATATCCCAGAGTAGAGAATATACAGAGATACTTTAACATGCAGAGCAAAGCACATCTCCCAGAGGCTTATGTAACCTTACTCTAAAGTTGAAGGGGATTGTTTAACTGCCAGCACCACACATTCAGTACTGTAGACTCTGGAGCTTCCCTGTTCCCTCCTCTAGCCCTCTTAAAAGGCTTACCTTCCTCTTCTCCTTCTTCTCCTCCTTCTTTGTGAAGAGATTGTGTACCCACCAAATCTTGGTGAACATGCTGCCATAGGCCAGACTGAAGCCCAGGCCGAGCAGCCACAGACGGAACTAGACAGAGAGGGAAAGAGAGATTTTGTTGATTCAATATTTTTACTTTTTTGGCAATACAAATGCTATTTTTATTATGCCAATTAAGCAAAATTGTATTGATAATGAGAGATGAGAGAGAGAGAGAGAGAGAGATAAGGAGAGAGCTAAGGAATATGAGAAATAGAGAGGCAGAGAGTGAAATCATTTCTCCTGACAAGCCATTACAGCACATCCATCTACTGTAGCACTAGAAGATGGCGACAACCACCTATTCCCACGGCTTTAGCTGTGTTACCTGACAGACCACAGGGAACTGGGACCTGTGGATGTGGTGTCCGTCGATCCCCAGGGGAAACACAGCAGCCAGGGCCATCATACAGCCCACTGCCGTCATGTTGTTCAGGTAGGGCTGGGAGTTCTGGATGTACCTGGCACAACACACACAAAGAGGGTATGAAGAAAGGCCAGAGAACATAGACAAAACCCACAAAGGGACTGTTTCACGTGCACTGTCCGCAACACTTTACAGCATCAAAATAATGTCATAGACATGACATCGTCTGTCACTGAATGTAAAGTGATGAGGCATTTTGCATGGATTGGAGACAGTTACGCCAAGTGTTATGACATATGTCCACATAAACGTGAATATGACTTGCCCACAGCCATCTGGAGACCTACAAGCAGGACCCACCAGGAGGACAATCATACTCAACCCAGCGGGATTGCCAATGAAGTTGTTGGTGAATTGCTTGCTGTAGCCAGTGTTTTTAAAAAATATATTTTTTTGAATTTAACTTTTATTTAACTAGGCAAGTCAGTTAAGAACAAATTCTTATCTACAATGACGGTGTTGCTTAAATGTACAAGATGAAGTTCTAATCTCACCGCACGTTGCTGTTGTAGATGTTGAAGGTCAGACAGACGATGCCCAGCAGGATGCCCAGGCCAGCGAAGACAGACACAGCAGCAAACAGCTTCTGAGAGAGGTACCTAAACTCCTCAATGACTATTGTCGAGTCAGCCGGGGGCCCGGCACCTGAACAGAGAGAGAGAGAGAGAGAAAGAGAGAGAGAGAGGGAGAGAGAGAGAGAGGCAGGACAGAGGTTAGTCCATCCATGCCTTAAAGAGACAGAGAGTTCTAAGGGCAGATTATGCCTGTCTACAGTACTGTACTTGATGTCACTCAGAACAGAACTGGGCAAAAGGACATTTATGTTTTGAATTAAGATCAAAATCCAAATTTGAAAATCAGGGAGGGCACTATGCTCAGTAACCTCTACAGATACTAACCTAAAGGATCAAATGAAATTGGCACAATCAATTTACACAGTAACCAGTATACATTATTGTGTTGCTCTCACTGATTTCATTCAATGACCGACAAGGTACAGAAATTGAGAATAAAGGAGGATAGATGTGGAAATCAGGACGTGTTCACCCTAATTATCTCAAAACATGTGCAGAACTAAAAAGTAACAAATAAATAGCCATGGGTTCTTTCAAGGTTGGAGATGGTTGAAAGTGCAGCTGACTGACTATCTGTCTCCGATTTCTCTCCTGTCTGTCTAAATCCAGCCCTGACTGCAGATCCTGACAGCTGCTCAGAGTGTGGGTGTCACTGTGTCCTTACGTAAGGGTGATGACAGTGACTTGTGTCAGTGTGTGGGGACGTGTCCATGTCAGGAAGAGGGTGACACCGTGTCGAGCCCCAGGGGTGTCACAATACCAGGGCGCTCACATTTCTTTTGTCGGTTTCAGCGATATCACACCACTGACTTGCCTGAAGTGACATCTGAGACATGCTGTCTGAGAACAGTGACGGCTGTTTGAAGACTGTTTGAAGATGTGTGTTTTTCTGTGCATTGAAGAGCGAACGAGCATTGTCCTGACAGCTGAAGTGTTTGCACTGTTTAAACCTTCCTCCATCCTTGATCAAGGAATCAGGACAGGGTGTTGCCATGGAGACCAAGCCCTGTAATAGTTGCCACAGCGATTAGGAAGACAGTTGAGCTAAAGTGGTTGTTAGGGGCGACAGTGAAGAGAGCGCGAAAGTGAGGGAGGAATTCGACAAAGGGTAAACAGAATGGAGAATAGGAGAGTTAAGAGAACAATCACATCCACAGCAGACCCAATTTTTTATTTTACCTTTATTTAACTAGGCAAGTCAGTTAAGAACAAATTCTTATTTTCAATGACGGCCTAGGAACAGCGGGTTAACTGCCTTGTTCAGGGGCAGAACAACAGATTTTTACCTTGTCAGCTCGGGGATTACCTTGTCGGCTCGGGGATCTTGAAACCTTTCGGTTACTAGTCCAACGCTCTAATGTCACATCAAACTAAACTCACCTCAGTTACCTCTAGAACAAACTAAACTCACCTTCGTTACCTGCAGAACAAACTAAACTCACCTCCATTACTTCTAGAACAAACTAAACTCACCTTTGTTACCTGCAAAACAAACTAACCTCACTGTCATTACCTATAGAACAAACTACTCACCTTCATTAGCTCTAGAACAAACTAAACTCACCTTCGTTACCTGCAGAACAAACAAAACTCACCTCCATTACCTCTAAAACAAACTAAACTCACCTTCATTACCTCTAGAACAAACTAAACTCAACTCTGTTGACTCTAGAACAAACTAAACTCACCTTCGTTACCTCTAGAACAAACTAAACTCACCTTCGTTACCTCTAGAACAAACTAAACTCACCTCCATTACCTCTAGAACAAACTAAACTCACCTCTGTTAACTCTAGAACAAACTAAACTCACCTTTGTTACCTCTAGAACAAACTAAACACCTCTGTTACCTCAGGAACAAACTAAACTCACCTCCGTTACCTCTAGAACAAACTAAACTCACCTCCGTTACCTCAAGAACAAACTAAACTCACCTTCATTACCTCTAGAACAAACTAAACTCACCTCTGTTGACTCCAGAACAAACTAAACTCACCTTTGTTACCTCTAGAACAAACTAAACTCACATCGGTTAACTCTAGAACAAACTAAACTCATCTTCATTACCTCTAGAACAAACTAAACTCACCTTCATTACCTATAGAACGAACTAAACTCACCTTCGTTACCTACAGAACAAACTAAACTCACCTCCATTACCTCTAAAACAAACTAAACTCACCTTCATTACCTCTAGAACAAACTAAACTCAACTCTGTTGACTCTAGAACAAACTAAACTCACCTTCGTTACCTCTAGAACAAACTAAACTCACCTTCGTTACCTCTAGAACAAACTAAACTCACCTTCATTTCCTCTAGAACAAACTAAACTCACCTCCATTACCTCTAGAACAAACTAAACTCACCTCCATTACCTCTAGAACAAACTAAACTCACCTCCATTACCTCTAGAACAAACTAAACTCAACTCTGTTGACTCTAGAACAAACTAAACTCACCTTCGTTACCTCTAGAACAAACTAAACTCACCTTCGTTACCTCTAGAACAAACTAAACTCACCTTCATTTCCTCTAGAACAAACTAAACTCACCTCCATTACCTCTAGAACAAACTAAACTCACCTCCATTACCTCTAGAACAAACTAAACTCACCTCCGTTACCTCTAGAACAAACTAAACTCACCTCTGTTAACTCTAGAACAAACTAAACTCACCTCCATTAACTCTAAAACAAACTAAACTCACCTCCATTACCTCTAGAACAAACTAAACTCACCTCCATTACCTCTAGAACAAACTAAACTCACCTCCATTACCTCTAGAACAAACTAAACTCACCTCCATTACCTCTAGAACAAACTAAACTCACCTCCATTACCTCTAGAACAAACTAAACTCACCTCCATTACCTCTAGAACAAACTAAACTCACCTCTGTTACCTCTAGAACAAACTACACTCACCTCTGTTAAATCTAGAACAAACTAAACTCACCTCTGTTAACTCTAGAACAAACTAAACTCATCTCTGTTAACCTCTCTTGGGTACGTGAGACGTTAGCGTCCTACCTCTTCAACAGCCAGTGAAACTGCTGGGCGCCAAATTCAAATACAGAAATACTCATTATAAAAATTCTGAAAACAAAACATATTTTACATAGGTTTAAAGATTAACTTCTTGTGAATCCAACCACGGTGTCAGATTTAAAAAATGCTTTACGGCGAAAGCATACCTTACGATTATTTGAGAACATAGCCCAGAGGACAAATCATTACAAACAGTAACCAGTCAAGTAGAAGAGTTACACAAGTCAGAAATAGAGATAAAATTAATCCCTTACCTTTGATGATCTTCATATGGTTGCACTCAGCAGACATTCATTTACTCAATAAATGTTCCTTTTGTTCGATAAAGTCTCTTTATATCCAAAAATCTCTGTTTTGTTCGCGCGTTTTCTTCAGTAATCCACAAACAGGCAGACAAAAAATCCAAATTGTATCCGTAAAGTTCATAGAAACATGTCAAACGATGTTTATATTCAATCCTCAGGTTGTTTTCAGCCTAAATAATCGATATTATTTAAACCGGACAATAACGTCGTCAATATAAAATGTAAACAAGAAAGGCACTCTCTCGGTCTCGCGCATGAAAAAGCTCTGTGACACTTATTCAGACTGCTCTTACTTCCTCATTTTTCAGAATACAAGCCTGAAACAATTTCTAAAGACTGTTGACATCTAGTGGAAGGCATAGGAACTGAAAGTTGAGTCCTAAGTCAATGGATACTGTAATGGCATTGAATAAAAATCTACAAAACCAACAAAAGAAACTACTTCCCGAATGGATTTTTCTCAGGTTTTCGCCTGCCAAATCAGTTCTGTTATACTCACAGACACTATTGTAACAGTTTTGGAAACGGTAGAGTGTTTTCTATCCAAATCTACCAGTTATATGCATATCATATCTTCTGGGCCCGAGAAGCAGGCAGAATTCCGAATGCTGCCCCCTACCCTAGAGAAGTTAACTCTAGAACAAACTAAACTCACCTTCGTTACCTCTAGAACAAACCAAACTCACCTCCATTACCTCTAGAACAAACTAAACACACCTTCATTACCTCTAGAACAAACTAAACTCACCTCTGTTACCTGCAGAACAAACTAAACTCACCTCCGTTACCTCTAGAACAAACTAAACTCACATCCGTTAACTCTAGAACAAACTAAACTCACCTTCATTACCTCTAGAACAAACTAAACTCACCTCTGTTAACTCTAGAACAAACTAAACTCAAATCCGTCATGTCTATAGCAAAAAACTATACTGTCGCCTCTATAACAAACTAACCTCGTACCTCTCCCACTGGTTACAGACGTCAGTTCAATGTCTAGTTTTTATTTACATTTGATTGAGTCGTCAACTAACGTGAATACAACATGAAATCAACAAAGAATTTCACCATTGGATTTAGGTTAAAAGTAGGGTGAAAAAACGTTGATGACTTTTTGATTCAACGTCTTTTTTGATGTTGTTGTTGTTGAAATGATGTGGAAAATGACGTGGCAACCAGTTTTGCCCATTGGGCTGTGACTCTCCAGTAAACTAGACTCACCTCTGTTACTATACAAAAAAGGTGCTATCTAAAATCTAAAAGGGTTCTTCGGCTGTCCACAGAGGTTTCTACATGGAACCCAAAATGGTTGAAACCAAAAAGGGTTTTACATGGAACCTAAATGGGTTCTACTATAAGGACAGCTGAAGAACCCTTTGGCACCCTTTTTCTAAGAGTGTGCAGGTCAACTAAACTTAACACTGTCACCTCTATAGCAAAATAACCTCTATCACTCTCCAGAAAACTGGACTCCACTCCATCACCTCTATAACAAACTAACCTCTATCACTCTCCAGAAAACTAGACTCCACTCCATCACCTCTGGAACAAACCATCCTCACCTCTGTAAACCTACATCACACCAAGCTCACTCCTGTCACACTACAGAACAGTAATACCACCAAACTTAGCCCTACAGTAAGTCAGCCCTGTGAAGGACAGAGAGTCATCTCTGATTGGACCCATTGGCCACGCTCCCCTCAGAGGCTAAGCTAAGCCTCGGCAACAAATCGTTTCCTTAAAAGTCTACAACGGTGCCCTCTCTCTGGCCTCCCAGCATGCACGATTGACTAGCGGTGCAGTAATTCTAAGCCCAGGCACAAGTGTGTCACCTCTCCAGGGAGGACTGGGCCAGTAAACAACTGAACTACAACATTTAACTTGGTGTGGCTGAAGCAAATCAACAGTAATAGCATTTCTCTGCAGACTGTGTTGGATGTTTAACTTTCCCAAAGTGAAGAAGAGTGGGTGGGGTCAGGCTTTCCCGACTGCCATGGTCTGGCCACTGGGCTGTGGGTGTAAACTCATTCTGGGTGAAGGAGGATGAGGGCCCAAATGATTGCTTTTAAAGCCAGAAGTGGTGATTTGTCTAACATGGAAATGAAGGATGGAGGCAGCGCGGGCTTTGACAAAGAGAAGGCGTAACAGTAGGTCTAATGTGAGGGGAACGAGATAGATAGTTACATAGATGACTCACAGTGAGACAGTCACACACACACCCACCCACCTACACACAGAGAGAGACATACACAGGAAGCCTGACAAAGACAATGTAATCAACTCCGCCGCACCTATCCACACATCGTTGCCGAACCAGGAGAGATTCTTCTGAGAGCTGTCGTAGTATCCAATCTTCTTATAACTGCCTCCTACACAGCGAGAGGGAGAGAGGGTCCAATTAATATCTTCTCAAATCATCTTTATTTCCTGCCTACATAATGTCCTTGGGTTATGATGGGTTCAAACGACAACAAACAATAGAACACTTTGAAAATGAGCGACAGATCAAAACATCATTATGAAAAGAAGGCTATAGAAGTGCAGGGCAGAACATTTCAAATCCACAAATAGAGAGAAAGAGAAAAGAGGGAAAAGTGGAACGAAGAGATAGAGACGATACAGAGAGAGGGACCGATACAGAGCTACAACAGGGAAAGAAAGACAGAGGGAGAGAACGTGGCAGCCTTAACCATGAATACTGATTGGAATAGAATAATTCACATATTCAAGTCAAGGCTTTCAATGTATTAACCAAATTACCCGACCCCGTGACTAGCACTGTAGCACGCAAAATAATACCCGGTGCATGCAGGAAGAAGTAGGATTATCATTTTTTTATCCATTAGGGCTCCAAAAAGAACAGAGGCACAAAATAATCCGCCACCTTAGCTTTGATCCAAGCCTGTTCCAATTAGCCGGAAGACTTGACTCAACACATGTATAAACCAACACATTTTGCACATGCAATTATAGGACAATGAAACAAACTGCACAGCAATCGCCCCTAAAAATGCTTTGCTCTCAAATAAACACGAGTGAGAACGGAGGGAAAGAAAGAAAAGCGTAAGCAGACAGCCTTGATCTTGATGAATGACTGGACTGACTGACATTCAGTCGCACAGCAATAAAATGTCTATGGTTTTTTGTTGTCGTTGTTTTTTACTACTGTAGGATGTCCAGAACAAGGAAAGGCTGAAATATGCTTGAAATGGTGATCGATGACTTTACCTTGCAGTTGCTCAATAAGGGTCATAGCCATCCTGGAACCCTGGGCATCAAACACCACATGACCCTGAAGGAGAAAACCCCAGAAAAGTGCTACATCAAGTCAGAAATCTACTGTCATCCATATAGACTTATTGAATGAGCCAATACATAGATTACACATGTGTAATTTACTGTGCAGTGTTCTTCAATCCTGTCCTGGGACAAATAGGGTATGCAGGCTTTTGCTCCAACCCAACACACCATATGCTCCAACCCAACACGCTTGATGATAAGTTTAGTAGTTGAATCAGGTGTGTTAACCCTCCAACCAGGGTTGGACTACCTGGACTTGTATAATAAGAAACACTCATTTGCGTTTTCCATTGCAAAAGGTTTTCAAACATTTTGTGCCCTAATGAACATGGCCCTAGTATATTCTACTGGAGGACCCTCCCTCCTGTACTCACAGACACGCCTTCAAATGAGCTGGTGTTGAGGGCGCGGTAGATCTCTGCTGTGATGTCATGGTTGTTATAGTTGAAGTCTTCCAGCCTGCGACCTTTGGCCTTCAGAGGGGCCACAGTCTTGTTGAGGGCCAGGGCCAGGGCCCAGACAGCGTCGTAGGCCAGAGGGGCCTCCTGGAAGCCCCCCGTCTCTTCCGGGTTCTTACCCCCCAGCCGGTTCATCAACGCCCCCAGGAACTCCTGTGAGGTCTGATTGGACCAGACATAGGGAAGGGGAGGAGTTGATAAATGAGGCTCACCATTCGTGTGGCTTTCAATCTGAACTATTGTCCATCAAACTCATTAGTATGACATTTATATAATTCAAATCACTATGTTAGTTGCATTGGGGTCAACTTAGATTTAGGCAATACTGGAGCCTCAAGCACTGTGTAATGGTTACGTATTACTAGCCTTTGAACTCAAAAGGTAGTGTACTTAGCTCGGGGCTAAGACAGCTTTTACGCCAGCTTTTTGGGGCTAACCAATCACAGAGTTCCATTGTCACCTAAGTTGAATATTTATTAGGGATTATGTGTCTCTGCCCTGGGCTAAAAAACATGTGGTGTGGAAAAGCCTAAAGGGCCCCTAGAGTGTACTATTGCAGAAGCACATCAAGCCTCCGCTCTGCAGGTAGAGGAAGGTATATGAAACTAATCAACAGCTAAGCTGGCAGCATGTGAAATTGAAGGGACAACATGACCAGATGGAGAACACGTTGCTCACCAGGTTGGAATGCGGATCATAATCAATAACATTACATGGACTTGGGGGACCTGATCCTGGATCAGTATGAGATCCGGCCCAAATGTTCTCACCAGGTTGGAGGCTCCGCGGACGGTCTCGGGGTTGAGCATGACGATCTCCGTGGTAACGTGGCCCTCCACCGCCTCTGTCATGTTCTCGATGGTGCAGTTGATGGACGGGTCTTTGATCTTGAACCAGTTATCAGCATACCAGCCAATCAGAAACCAGACATATTTCTTCCCATACAGTTTCTCCTTAAATACCTGGAGGATAGAGGGAGAGAGTTGGAGGGAGAGAGAGAGAGGGGAGAGAAAGCAAAAGAGAGATAAAATAGGAAAAAAGAGAAGGGCAGAGAGAGAGAGAGAAACATTTGGAAAATAGACAGAAAAGACGAAGATGAAACACTTAATTGTCTGTTAAATAATACGTAATTACACAGAAATATTCTTTGCTTCTCAAGGCTACATCATCACCTCAGTACAAATAAGAATTCATTAAATAAAAATGTTAATTTGTTCAGATAGAGGTTCAAGATACAATAGAGGTCAATAGCTATAAATAACTCGATGATTTAATAGCCCGATGATTTAATGATTTAAAACACTCACCTCGCAAAACACTTTCCTGGCTTCCGTCTCATAGAAGAGCCCCACAATTATTCTGGCATCCTGACGCTATTCAGTGACAGGAAGCGCAATGATTTAAGCCATCGTAATGAAAATACATTCACATAGCTCAGTAATAATGATACAAGCCTTTACACTTTGACTATTCCAATTCTATGGTACAACTCTGCTAGCTAGCTAGCTCTGCACTTCATAGGCTGGCAGTTGGCTGTGCTAATTAGCCTACTGCATTCATTTCCTGTATTAAATCACCTCACTTCGCTTAACAGGTGCAACTGTGAGCAGGGGAGAGCAACAGCAGCTCCCCATTGAATATTTCATCAAAGCACCTTGAGGTTCTTGACAGCGACAGCCGGGTCGGTGAGGAAGCTCTGTCTCACACTGATCTCAATCCCAGCCTCCTTCACCCTCTGCTCCAGATCATCCAGAGTCTATATGAGAGAAGAAGAGAAGGGGTAGATAGAAACAGAGAAGGAAGAGAGAACAGAGAAGGAAAGACAAAAGAGAGAAGGGAGGGGTAGAGATTGAAAGAAAGACGGAAGGGGTGAGAAAAGGAGAGAGGAAAGGCACAAGAAATTTGGGAGTAAAATAGGAAAGAGATAATAAAGGACAGTGGGAGAGAAAGAGAAAGATCATTTGAGAGAGAGAGGTAGGAAAAGAGAGAAAAAGAGAGGCAGAAAGAAGGGGAGAAGATAAAGAGGAAAAGACGTAGGGAAAGAGAGAGGATAGAGGAGAGATAGAGAAAAGTAAAGATCAAGGAAGAGGGAGATCATTAACCTCCGTTAGAGGAAAGAACCCAAGAGTCACATTATCCACCCGGTTGCTCAGAGAGATGTATTGCCTGATCAATATTTCTCACCACCAATATTTCAACAAATTACTTCAGAAATCCACGATCAATCATGGGATTGAATACTTAAAAGACTATCATACCACATATAAGTCACACGTACGCACACACCCACTCCCACACACTCATTTGCTCATTAAGATGTAGGAGAGTCACTGAAGAGGGGGCTGTGCAAGAAAGATAGAGAGAGAGACAGACAGAGAGTGAGAGAGAGAGAGGGAGACAGAGAGAGATACAGAGACAGAGAGATAGAAAGAGAGCGAGAGAGTGAGACAAAGAGAGAAGAGATAGACAGAGAGAGTGTACTGACCGAAGTGAAGACCTCTGTGGTCTGCTGGATGGTAGCGATCTTGGTCCACTTCCACTTCTGGAAGAGGCGTACCCTGGTGGGGTTGTGGAGGGTGGCCGAGGGGTGGGTGCGGAAGAAGGTGGGGAAACGGTTCCTGTTGGACAAGGCTGGAGAGCTGGAGCCATAGGACAACTGAGAAAAGCGAGAGGGAGATAGGAAGGGAGATAAACATGTATTTTCTTATATTCTACAACTATCAAAACACTATACAGCCAGGCAATATACAGTACTAATGTATTCCGTACCAATGCAACTTATTGCACTGATTTGAGTTGAATTAAGAGGTCTCATGTTCTACATCTATCATGACTTTGGTTTCGGTGTTCAGAACATCGGCACCCTGACAACAGGGAATGAGAGAAGAAGAAGGTAGAGACCTGATGATGAACGTCAAACGTCATGTACAATATCGAGTCCCAGCATTAACAAATCTCCTGGTGTATTTAGAGGTAGTGGAGCCATCAATACATGGACAGCAGACAATACAGCTAGTGACATGTAAAGTAGAATAGAGTTTGCCTGCTCACAATTGGGTGCAGTCAGGGGGACGATGGTATCAGCCTGTGGAAAACAGCTCCAGCATTAGGGGTGACACACACACACGGGAGAATGAAATCGAAGGAAATGGAGCAAAGCGGCAGGGCACAGAGAGGCTCATAAAACACCACTTTGCAGGAAGCAGGAGAGAAGTACTCCAATGTGTTTTTTTCACGACCTGAAATAAACACTAGACTCAAAATGAGTTGGTTCAGGGTCGTGTTCATTATGCACCAAATGGACTAAAACAGGGAGGGATTAACTGGATTTGTCCAATAAGAAAGACATTTATGTTTTCTGTTGCTAAATGTTTTAAAACGTTTCACAGGATGTGCTGGTATGAACTTTGTTCTTGTATTGTGTCAATGGGATTGGCTTTAAATGTAGACTGAGTTGCTACGCTAGGCTTTGGGAGATCCGAATACAGCCTACAATTGGAGCTCCAAGAAGTCCCTTGATTCTGGTCTGTTTGATCCTTGGCTCTCTGATAGGCTTGTTTGACATGCAGAGAGATACTCCTCCTAAGGGCTGAACAGGGGCAGAAATAAGTGTGTGGAGATTGGTGGTGGTGTACACACACTCACTAAAGAGCCTGATCCCTTTCTGTGTGTGTGTGTGTGTGTGTGGGGGGGGGGGGGGGGGGGGTCGACAGCTAGAGTGGGAACAAGGAGGCTGAGAGGAAGAGAACAGAGGAAATCAAGCAGACAGGCCCAAGGCACTAGTTGCTGGCAAGTGAAGGGAGTAAAGAGGAGATTGGAAAAGCTAAAAGAGATAGAGTTTTTAATGAAGGAGAGAGATGGATAGATAGGGATATTTAATTTGTTCTCAATTAATTACTTGGCTAAAAAGGTTGACTAAAGTTTAAGATTGATTATGAGATTACGAGAGAGAGAAAGAGAGAGCGAGAGAGAGGGAGAGAAGCAGAGAGAGAGAGAGAGAGAGAGAGAGAGAGAGAGAGAGAGAGAGAGAGAGAGAGAGAGAGAGAGAGAGAGAGAGAGAGAGAGAGAGAGAGAGAGAGAGAGAGAGAGAGAGAGAGAGAGAGAGAGAGAGAGAGAGAGAGAGAGAGAGAGAGAGAGAGAGAGGCAGAGAGAGAGAGAGCAAGAGAGAGACATATAGCGCATGGGACACACACACACACACACAATAGCTACCCACCACTATGAGGTTCCACATGCGAGCAGCCTCTGCTACCAGTGTGGATACGGAGCTGCAGCCGGGCATCAGGACAGTCTTGATGGGCTCTGTGTAGAGCAGATCATAGAGCAACTTGGTGGACTCACCCGGGTCACACTGAGAGAGAGAGAGAAAGAGGGAGAGGTGAAAAATGGAGGGAGCAGGAGATGGTAGGAGATGGAGGGAAATAAAAGGGGAGATAGATGTGAGGAGAGAGGGGAAATGAAGGGAGAGAGGGAGGGAGGAAAAAGAGGAGGAAGATTAGGAGAGAAATAGGGGGGAGGAGAAGAAGAGAGGAGGGGTGAGAGATGTAGGAGAGAAAGTGAGGAGGTGGGTAGAGAACAGGGGTAGAGAGCGAGGGAGAGAAGGGAGGGGAGAAGAAAGAAGAATATCAGAAACAGAAAGAGAAGAACAGAACAGTGATCGATATTCAGCCTTACTGAGCGTCAGTATAAAAGTGGGAAAAGATGGTCACAGAGAGAGTTAAATCGACCACGCTGTCCAAAAAGAGACGGGAAGAAAAAATAAATGCACAAGGAGGGAGGGAGATATCACAAACAGAGCACATTCAAAAGCTCAAATGAATGTAAAATAAGCTTGAGGTGGACAAATTATCCACCACAGGCCTGTCAACAAGGTTTTGAATAAGCCATCCCCATTCCAGTCCTCAGTCGGGCCAGATCTAAATCAGCCTGACACGTTTAATGGTGATTTGCTGTGGAGGGGGAGAGAGAGGAGACATGCATTGCAGTTGAGTGTCACAAGCAATCTGGGTGTGGAAAACTGTGACTTAACAACGGACATTATGGGCCCTGATTTGGGTGTTGGTTTGTCTCCGTTCGTTTTCCCGAGATGGAAATAGCGCACTCAAGATGCAAATGTGTCGGATGCAAAAATTGCCTGTTTATTTCAATGGTGGTTGGTTGACTGTTAAAACGTTGTTGTCTAATGCTACTGTCTCTAGAATGTATGCTATGATCTAGATATCATGATACCACCAAGTCCAATTGATCACAATGGAAGAGAAAGTGACGTTTTGCTATCCTGTCACATCTGATAACATGTCAGGCGGTCATAACCTTTTCTCTGCCCCAGAGAACTCCTGGAGATGCCTGCCCTTACAACAACAAAAAATAGATGTCAAATTTGCAGTTTGACATGTAAAATAGCAGTTTTCACATGTTGAGCTTAAATTTCACGTGAAATCATATTTTCACGTTTATTAAATGTAGAGTTCACATGTTAACACCACCTTTTCACATGTGAGGAGAATAACATGTTTTCACCTCACATGTGAATTGCAGTTTGACATGAAAAACTTTCCCATGTGAGAATAGGACATGCCGTTTGACATATAAAAAACATTCCAACGAGAAAACCACATGTGAAAAACAATCACACGTGTAAAAATCAAATTTGCATTTTCATATTTGAAAATACTTTAACATGTGACCTTGCAATTCCACATCTAAAGAGACAATCTAATTTGCAGTTTCACATGTAAGAATACTCCGCATTTACTCCAATGTTTGTAAACAAAGTAAATGTAAACACATACTGTATAGCCTAAAAACATAGTTGAAACTATAATTTTGATATAATGGATGGTCAGTACTTGCATCCATAGCATGGTCTATGGATATAAGAGTGGTTGCATTTCTCCAGCTCCATCCCTCAGCTGTTTACAAAAACTGTGGCAAGGAGAACACTTTGTTAATGTTTCAATTAAGGGTTGCCACTTTAAACACTTTTAATTGAGTAACAGCATTGTTATATGGTGCAATCCTCTAGTGCAGGGTTAGGCAACTGTTCCTGGAGTGCCACAGGTACTGCAGGATTTTGTTCTAACTAGCCACCACACATAACCAACTGAGCTAATTGATCAGTTCAGTGATTGGCTAAATTCAACACACCTGGTCTTCCAGGTCGGTTAAATGAAAAACATGAAGCGCCTGCGGCCTTCCAGGACCGGGGTTGTCTAACCCTGCTCTAGTGAGTGAGCTACGTTTGTGCCATTAATATGAAGCAACACTTCTGTAGTCCAGAACAACATTCTTAGTATTCCAAACTAAAAGAATGATATTGACTGCAAAACATAAACCCAAAACTATTGATAGCAAAACAAAATCATGTTTAAATGCGGGAGCCAATGAATTTTAAGTTAATGCCAAAAATGTTTTCAGTTGAAAAAAATTATGATAATGCAATTAAATAAAATGCCTCCCTCTTCCCTGCAATTTTCCCTGTCTTTGGTTATGTTACTCTGGTCTTTGCTTTCCTGCCTTTTTTCCAGTTGCAAGTTTTGACAAATCCATTCCAGCAACATAGCACCCTACTGCTGGTTTGCCTCTGAAGCTAAGTAGGGTCAGTCCCTCGATGGGAGACCAGATGTAGCTGGAAGTGGTGAAAAATAAACATGTGAAAAAAAATGTCACGTGGGAGAAAAAATGTACATGTGAAACTTCACACGTGTCTGAAAACCATGTCTTTTTTTGTAAGGGTGGTATGTATAACCCTCCCTTTATCCACAAACACACATGCACTGTCCGTGGTGCTGAAACGATGCAACCCAATATTAGTGTCAGAGTTAGCATTACTACGATACTTCCAACATCCAATCTATCCGCCCATGAGACTTTGATGAGAAACCAATCTCACAGAAAGAATAGGAGAAGAAGCCACATATGCTGATCTGCTTTATTCTCTTGAATTGCATTTCAGATTGAATAATATAAAAGAAGTGTGAATATATAAGAGGACGAGAGGGATCTTATGGCTTATCTCAAGTCACTGTGGATTTCTAAATCTCCCCCCAGTAATTAAATCTGGAGTACCACTTGAGTCATGGCGTTAAATGGTGCATACATGAATTTGATACACACGTGTGTGCGGGCATGCATGTGGACCATGTGGACATATTAATCATTTTGGTCCCTGATTGAGTCCTATTATGTTCCAGCCGCCAATTAAAGGGGGAAGTGCGAGATTTTTTTATTTTATTTAAGACTTATTTTACCAGGCAAGTTGACTGAGAACACTCTCATTTACAGCAACGACCTGGGGGATAGTTACAGGAGAAAGGAGGGGGGATGAATGAGCCAATAAAAAGCTGGGGATGATTAGGTGGCCATGATGGTGTGAGGGCCAGATTGGGAATTTAGCCAGGACACCGGGGTTAACACCCCTACTCTTACGATAAGTGCCAGGGGATCTTTTAGAGACCACAGAGAGTCAGGATACCCGTTTAACGTCCCATCCGAAAGACGGCACCCCTACACAGAGAGCACCTCATCACGCCATTTCTCTACCTCTGGCTCCCTCCACCACAGTTAATAATTGATCAAAGTTATCAGTCTCCGCTTTGATATAACCATGGCAACGGTCTAAAGAGGGTGAGTGGTGTGTCTGTGTATAGATCTCAATGTGCTGTAAATAGTCTAATGTTCTCTCCCTATACTGCCACACAAGCAAACAAGCAGCGATCTACCCATATAGATAGATAGAGATATGGTTGTGAGGTCTGGGGTCCGCTCACCAACCAAGATTTCACAAAATGGGGCAAACACCAAATTGAGACTCTGCATGCAGAATTCTTCAAAAATATCCTCCGTGTACAACGTAGAACACCAAATAATGCATGCAGAGCAGAATTAGGCCGATACCCACTAATTATCAAAATCCAGAAAAGAGCCGTTAAATTCTACAACCACCTAAAAGGAAGCGATTCCCAAACCTTCCATAACAAAGCCATCACCTACAGAGAGATGAACCTGGAGAAGAGTCCCCTAAGCAAGCTGGTCCTAGGGCTCTGTTCACAAACACAAACACACCCCACAGAGCCCGAGGACAACAGCACAATTAGACCCAACCAAATCATGAGAAAACAAAAAGATAATTACTTGACACATTGGAAAGAATTAACAAAAAAACAGAGCAAACTAGAATGCTATTTGGCCCTAAACAGAGAGTACACAGTGGCAGAATACCTGACCACTGTGACTGACCCAAACTTAAGGAAAGCTTTGACTATGTACAGACTCAGTGAGCATAGCCTTGCTATTGAGAAAGGCCGCCGTAGGCAGACATGGCTCTCAAGAGAAGACAGGCTATGTGCTCACTGCCCACAAAATGAGGTGGAAACCGAGCTGCACTTCCTAACCTCCTGCCCAATGTATGACCATATTAGAGACACATATTTCCCTCAGATTACACAGATCCACAAAGAATTCGAAAACAAATCCAATTTTGATAAACTCCCATATCTACTGGGTGAAATTCCACAGTGTGCCATCACAGCAGCAAGATGTGTGACCTGTTGCCACAAGAAAAGGGCAACCAGTGAAGAACCAACACCATTGTAAATACAACCCATATTTATGCTTATTTATTTTAACTTGTGTGCTTTAACCATTTGTACATTGTTACAACACTGTATATATATAATATGACATTTGTAATGTCTTTATTGTTTTGAAACTTCTGTATGTGTAATGTTTACTGTTAATTTGTATTGTTTGTTTCACTTTTGTGTATCGTCTACCTCACTTGCTTTGGCAATGTTAACACGTTTCCCATGCCAATAAAGCCCCTTGAATTTAATTGAATTGAATTGATATGCTGCATTACAAATAAACGGTGTCAGTGTTGAAGTTCATCTACAGTAAAGTCTTCTTAATATTTCAGTATTCAGTGTCTAATTATGTAATGGTATATTTGATAAGTCATCTTTTTCCAAGGCAAGCAGATCACACTTTAAAAGCTTCACTTGAACTATTGTGACCTTTAAATGAACACATTCTATTATTGAACATCATTATACATTCAAGCCCAGACCACTGTGTGAGCATTTCTTCATATTTGATATCCCAACCCTAGATATTATAAAGCAATTAAGAAGACAAACAATTGGATGATGTTGATGCATATTTCTAAATCTCATGCTCAAACAGAGTGTGAGGTATGATTGCCTGTGTTCTACTTGACCAAAAAAAGATGTTGATTGGATAATAACTGAAAGTAAAAAGCCTCCGCATTTAATTCCATCTCCTATAATTTCACTCTTAATGCCATAAACTGTTCATTAATATTTCAGCCAGGTGTGAAGCGTTCACAATCCACTGATTGTTAAAGTGATCATCAAACCCAACTGTAATTAGCAATAACTGTACACTAACACGCACTTGCAGGCTACTTTCAAGAAAATGTCACTGTCTGACGTGTTCATTGATTTGGTTCTAGTCCTGTATTGGTCTGTCACAAAGATGTAAATCTATTGGTTTGTCAAAACAAAAAGAGAACCATAAATCAACCAATGGGTGAGATTAATCTCATAAATTCCAGAATTCTAGATTTGAGAATATATTGTATTCTATGGCCAGTACCATTGATTCACAAAGCTGTTTCAAGTTAAATAATATGTATAGTCAGTATATTTGATATGTCCACAGCCTAACTTTATGTTCTGTATATGATTTTCAAACCCTGAATCTCAACATGCACACATCTACCATATCTATTGATCCAAATTCTTATCTAATTGAAAGGAGAAAAATAAGAAGCCTGTTTGTTTCAATGGTAACTGTGTTGCCATGCCAACTTTCCTCTCCTCTCCCCTCTTCCCTATTCTTTACAATGGGATTCCATTGCAGAGCCTTTTACACCAATTGGAACAAAGTGAGCACCGCTCCCTAACCAGTCACAGCACAGTTAACTGTTTCATGCCTGTGTGCTGTATGCCCGGTTGTAGTGGAGGCATCTGTCCTGTAGTATGATTGATATGGAAACCCAGTGGGAAGGATGGCTGTGTGTTAAAGCTAATGACGAAGTGGGAGGCAAAAACTGGGCCAGAAACAGTGGGAGACATATAGATGCGTCGTGAGTGAAGAGTGCTGACATTTGAAAATGCCTATATGATGAATGATTGATGTGAAACAAGCAGCGGGTGTTTTGTTCATTTAATAACATAAATATTTGGCTCTATCATTTTCTGGTTAGTAACTGGAGCTTAGTGGTCAGCTAGTGGTCAAATTGGACAGTGACGGTCAGTGACGGTCAGCTAGTGGTCAAATTGGACAGTGACGGTCAGTGACGGTCAGCTAGTGGTCAAATTGGTCATTGACGGTCAGCTAGTGGTCAAATTGGACAGTGACGGTCAGTGACGGTCAGCTAGTGGTCAAATTGGTCAGTGACGGTCAGCTAGTGGTCAAATGGGTCAGTGACGGTCAGCTAGTGGTCAAATTGGACAGTGACGGTCAGTGACGGTCAGCTAGTGGTCAAATGGGTCAGTGACGGTCAGCTAGTGGTCAAATGGGTCAGTGACGGTCAGCTAGTGGTCAAATGGGTCAGTGACGGTCAGCTAGTGGTCAAATGGGACAGTGACGGTCAGTGACGGTCAGCTAGTGGTCAAATGGGACAGTGACAGTCAGTGACAGTCAGCTATATGTGACATCTTATCCCGAGGAGACCTCTGCAGTGGCATTCTGTCCACTGAAGAAATGTCCCCTGTGCTTTGACACATAGACATTGGTCTTGACACATAGACATTGGTCTTGACATATAGACATTGGTCTTGACACATAGACAAGACATTGGTCTTGACACATAGACAAGACATTGGTCTTGACACATAGCCATTGGTCTTGACACATAGCCATTGGTCTTGACACATAGCCAAGACATTGGTCTTGACACATAGACAAGACATTGGTCTTGACACATAGCCATTGGTCTTGACATAGACATTGGTCTTGACACATAGACATTGGTCTTGACACATAGACAAGACATTGGTCTTGACACATAGACAAGACATTGGTCTTGACACATAGCCATTGGTCTTGACACGTAGCCATTGGTCTTGACACGTAGCCATTGGTCTTGACACATAGCCATTGGTCTTGACACATAGCCATTGGTCTTGACACATAGACATTGGTCTTGACACATAGACATTGGTCTTGACACACAGACATTGGTCTTGACATATAGACATTGGTCTTGACACATAGCCATTGGTCTTGACACAGCCATTGGTCTTGACACATAGCCATTGGTCTTGACATATAGACATTGGTCTTGACACATAGACATTGGTCTTGACACAGACAAGACATTGGTCTTGACACATAGCCATTGATCTTGACACATAGACATTGGTCTTGACACATAGACATTGGTCTTGACACATAGACAAGACATTGGTCTTGACACAGACAAGACATTGGTCTTGACACATAGACATTGGTATTGACACATAGATATTGGTCTTGACACATAGACATTGGTCTTGACACATAGACATTGGTCTTGACACATAGACATTGGTCTTGACACATAGACATTGGTCTTGACACATAGACATTGGTCTTGACACATAGACATTGGTCTTGACACATAGACATTGGTCTTGACACATAGGGATTGGTATTGACACATAGACATTGGTCTTGATACATAGGGATTGGTCTTGACACAGCCATTGGTCTTGACACATAGGGATTGGTCTTTTTTATTTTTAAGACACATAACCACCTAGCAGCCAGCTGATGCTTTGTGGTTGTCCAGCTTCATCGTGAAAGTTCACTTTTTCCTATACCTGCACTGACGCTGAATTGCAGCAAGCCAATATCAGTGTCTGACTTGGATTAGTTTAGTTTATCGTCCACCACCACTGAAATCGGGGAGGGGACTGTGGATCGGTCTCTGTCCATTCGTACATTAGCCACATGAGATATCTCAGTCAGCACTATGCCGATTTTGACGACATTTTGGCCAATGCTGCATCTTGCCATAGAGATCCAGCATTTACAAAATGACACTGATTGGCCAAAAGCGGGAGCTATGGTAATTAACTGAAATGTGTTAGTTGGGAGTGATATCTCAATTGGCCCAAGGGGGGCGCTGCATTGTTTGTGGGGGATGACATGTTTACTGTTGCCTTGTTTTTAAAAATTAAATGGGCAACTGTGCAACAATTCTAGAAGGGGTAATATAATATGGTTTTTGGTACATAACTCCCTTGACAATATTAAATAAGTATGCTGCTGTGTTGTTACATTATTGCACCCACCTGCTACAAGGGTAATGCTTTCAAAGGAGTAGGCCTATGCCTGCTGGAAATCAATATCATGTTGGCATGTTTTAACAATGTATAGACATGTAAAGAAGAAAGGCTGTAACTGAAATAGAAATGAACTGTTCATGTATTCCATATATTATATATCAATTAAATTTCAACTGGTCTAGAGCCTTGTGAAAAACCAAGATACAGTTTTATTATCTTCTGCTTATGTGACTTCCACTTTTTAAACACAACAATTGATCTATTTGATCCAACATCTACTCACCATACTGTCATAGTATATTAACTCCAGTTCGTAATCCGGCAGAATATCCGTCCGGTTGTTCACCAGATCCAAAGCCATCTGCGCAGAGGGGAGACATGCTTGGCCGCCCGGCCAACCGCCGCTCATGGGGAAGAGAGCTCCGATGTAGAGTTTCTTCTTGCCTAGGGACGGGCACGGCCAGGAGAGGAAAAGTAAGGTGAGCGATGCTCGAAGTGCAATATGACCGGACGCGACACTCGATAACTGCCGCAGACTTTTCCCAATTACCGCCATGGTCAGGTAAATTAAATTGGAGCAATATCCGAATGTTGCAGTGGAGTTGGGATCGTATTAGAATAATAGGAAATTGTGTTGTAATTAAAGTTTAGAGAGCCTTGAGGTGAATTCGCAATTAATCGCAATAGCATTTCATTGAAGAACTTAGTTCTCTCCAAAAAGTGGATTCACGTGTTCGCCTCGCTAACAGACAGTTTAAGATTATTTCTATTATTGGCGAACAGTCTAGCTCGCCTGCTCTTTCGATTATTTCAGTGGACGAATCGTTTCGACTGATAATTTGTCAGTGCAGAGGCGGATGATATACAACGCAAATAGTTCATGTTTTTATTAACGTTGAATGTTGGGTTTATAAATAGGCTATTACTTGTTTGGAAACCACGTTTGCCTCTTTTTGTCGTTCAGCAGGCAGAGTTCAATAATTCCAAAACCTAAGATGAAGTGTCCAATTAATTGGATCCAGCAAATAAATTGAATGGTTTTATTCAAGTGCTGTAAAAGCTAATGAGGCAAGATAGTTTCCCCTTCCGTAGCGATGGAGAATATTAGACAGACATTAAAATAATTATAGTCCGTTATTTATAATGATTCATAATCGCCATGATTTTGCACCGAACGGTATGCGTGCGCGACCAGTCCAGACGGCAGAAAACGAGCTCCGGATTGCGAATAACGTTTGAATTGTTCTTATTCTCTGGTTAATAAAAGCAAATCGCACTGTGCGTAATTTCGGGATTTTTAAATAATCTGTCCGTGCAACGACCCGTATTTCCAATTGTAGAGGATGAAACGGAATGAGACGCGAAAGGTATATCATCCACTGCAGCAGAGGCTATGTGTGTGCGTGTGTGTGTGCATGCGTGTATGAGCGAGGACAACTCTGATGATATTTGCTAGTCGGTGAATGTGTAGAGACATCGAGAGAGCAAGTGAGAGAGGGGGGGGGGGGGGGGGGGGGTTGAGGGGGCACTATAATCTGCAGTGCCTATTTACCAACTTTTGAATTGTGTGCGTGTGTGTGTGCGCGCGCGCGCACGCGTGTGCCTGTTTACCAACTTTTGAATTGTGTGTGTGTGTGTGTGTGTGTGTGTGTGTGTGTGTGTGTGTGTGTGTGTGTGTGAGCGTGTGTGCATGTGTGTGTGTGAGCAACACCTAGATTCTAAAATCAAAGAAGTTTGCAGCACCTAGTTTCTACAATCAAATAGTATTGGCATACTAGTATCTGTCACTCTCTAATTAATCTTTTGTGAGCAATAGATTATTCAAATAAATATATAATGACTATGTTAACTTTACCTGGGAAAATAGAGGGTAAACTGATAGAAATCAAATAGACTTTAGATTGACAGTGAGCCGAATCGATTCTCAACCACAACAATGCCTCACATGCTTCTCAGTTCTGTCTCAATAACCAATGAAAGGACATTCATTCACACACCCACAAGCCAATAGAAAGAAAGACAATTAAATGCCTCAAGGGCTACTTTGAGAAATCAGCAAAAGCAGTGGACCAGTCAGTGCATCAATCTCCAGGCTCTTCTTTTCCCTTCATCTAAGCTGACCTGGAGTCAGTCTGTGTGATGTATAGCCAAGGGCTGCTACTGTACAGGCTACAGCATACCTGCTGTTTGAACCGTCTGTCCACTTTAAAGCCTCCTCTCATTTCCCGTTAATCAGCCAATGCAGCACTGTCCAAATCCCAAATGCCTCCCTATTCCCTATAAAATAGAGCTCTGGTCAAAAGTAGTGTACTATAAATAATAGGGTGCAATTTGGGACGGAGGCCACCGTTTCACTGTCAGCTCTGAGACAGGGCTCTCATACCCCCAGCAGGCCAATATCCATAACAGAATTAGAACCAGCTATAATAGAATTATAGAATTAGTCAGTAATGCTACCCTCCCATGACTACACCTCTTCCACGGCTAAAATGTAACACCTGACTCATTGGCAACAGCTACTGGCACTCTGGGGACTAGAGAGTAAAGCCAATGCTATACATGCATTCCACCTTTGCTGAACAATTAGGCTGGTTTTAGGTTCTCTATGTAATATCACTGTAGAAATACTCGTATTGTGCACATTGGGATAGATTGTGTGATGGAGAAATAGCCACCTTCCTTCCTCCACCTCAATACGATTACAGTGGAGTGGACTTACTACTGAATTGCATCTGAATACAGTAATAGTCAATAGCAGACCCAAAGCTACTAACTGTTATTCAGTATACTTGGCACAGGTGGCAATTCAACTCACAGCCCTTGTGTTGCCAGTCAGCACCATGCATGTTCCAACCTCTAACCCGCTGAGCCATCTGTAGCCTACAATGACGTAGTACTCCTCTCTCTCTCTCTCATATATCACCTGTCTGAACTTTGCAGCATGCCATGTATTATTCACACCTGATATTTAAATGCGATTCCATTCCGCGGCCGTCTATATGCCAGCAAACACTGAACAACACATAATGGGCCGACATTTTTCACGACAAGAGCACTGTGCAAAAAAATGAACTGTTTGAATAGACGGTATGTCAAATAATACAATGCTAGTTCCAGATACTGCAACTCTCAATTGGATTGCATCGTACAGTTTACTTAAAGGGGCAATCTGCAATTCAAACAAAAACAAAATCAAAGTGGTCACCTCGCCACTGGTTTTGGTAAATAACTGAGGGATGGGGCTGGAGAAATGTAACCACTCTCAAATTCATAGACAGAGCTGTGAATGCAGGGACTGACTGTCCATGATAGTACAATCATCGTTTTATGTTTTTAAGCTATACAGTGTTTTTTTACAATTGCATTGTTTATAAATATTGGAGTAAAACAAGATAATACTGTATTTTGGGTTCTGATGTGGTATGACCTTTATAAGTGATATTCTTCAATAATCAATAGAATCCATGTACTGTATAAATCCAAAAGTGGATGTAGCAACTACAGATTGCCCCTTTAACTCTGGTTAAATAATCTCCTCCTTATAAGGCACATAGTTGAAGAAAAGCTTCAAATTAAATCACGCTGCAGATTGTAATTTTACGGTGCAGATTTTTTTGTACAGATCTGTGCTCGTATGTGTGACTAAAATGTCGCCCACAGCCTTAGAAGCAAAACACTGTCGCAACACCTCTGCCAGAGCTATCTATTATATCAGCTGTATCAGTGGTGGAATCCAGTGTGGTACAGGCATCCATATGCTGGTTAACCTATAAGAACACAGGGCTTAAGATCACAGAAGAGAGAATGCTTTTTCTGATTTCCTCTGACTGCTGCTAACACACACACACACACACACACGCACACACGCACACACACACACACCTCCACCCACACCTCCACCTCCACCCACACACACACACAGAGGCCTGGGTGTTAACCTTTACCCAGCTAAGAAGACAGTAAGTGGGTGTTGATACCACACTGAGTGAAAAGTAGAATGAAGAGAGAGAGAGAATGAAAGAGAGAAAGAGAGAGTGAATGAGAGAGAAAAGGAGAGAGAGAGAGTGAATGAGAGATAACAGGAGAGAGTAAGTCTGGTTCACATTTCATGGAGATTTTGGAAGAAAATGTGCTTTCTGTGCACCGATAGGACAGGTTGGCGCAGGAGAAGACTAAGTTGAAATGAGTGCGTAATGTTGTTGTTAATGGTTGATAATAATCATGAAATAATTATTAGTGAAAATCTGAGTCTTACCCCTGTATCTTACGACAGGCATATAACAGGTAGCCTCTTTAAGGAAGCAATAATCTTTAACAAAACTGACAAACAAATAATAATCTTGTCAACGCCACAAGGACAACAATTTAACTATAGCATATTTTGTGTAATTTCTACTCTCGGCAGGTAGCCTAGTGGTTAGAGTGTTGGGCCAGTAACCGGAAGGTTGCTGGATCAAATCCCTGAGCTGACAAGATAAAAATCTGTCTTTCTGCCTCTGAGCAAGGCAGTTAACCCACTGTTCCCCGGGCACCGAAGACGTGGATGTCGATTAAGGCAGCCCCCCGCACCTCTTTGATTCAGAGGGGTTGGGTTAAATGCGGAAGACACATTTCAGTTGAAAACATTCAGTTGGACAAATGACTAGGTATCCCCCTAATTCTAATCAGTTTAAATCCTTCACCAGCAGAATTACTGGTCAGCATAAGGCACCATGCTCAGAAATGATGTACTACTGCCCTCTTGTGCTTAACAGAAGCATTACAACTTTTTGCAACATTTGTTTCACTGAGCTTTGACATTGATAGATAACCCAACCAAAACCAATCTCTCTTACCTTTGTAGTTTCTGTCATCTGTGGCAAGCAAATAGAAAAGGCAAAATTACATTTGTTAATAGTCAAAATGATTTGGTGACTGGTAGCGTATGTAAATGCAACACTAACACTGTGTGATGTTTGTGAATTGTTTCATTCTTCATGGATTGATGCACTATATGTGTTACTCACTACACATGTACAGTACTCCATGCTCCTTAAATTAACATCAGTATGTAGGCTACTTTTACCCTATTTTTACTTTTACTGTCTGTATACCCTGTGGAAGTGATGGCCACTTCCGCTTTTCTTTTTTTCTTTTGATATATTTCACCTTTATTTAACCAGGTAGGCCAGTTGAGAACAAGTTCTCATTTACAACTGCGACCTGGCCAAGATAAAGCAAAGCAGTGCGACAAAAAACAACAACACAGAGTTACACATAAACAAACGTACAGTCAATAACACAATATAAAAATCTATATACAGTGTAGTGTGTGCAAATGGCGTGAGGAGGTAAGGCAATAAAAAGGCCAATAGTAGCGAAGTAATTACAATTTAGAAAATTAACACTGGAGTGATAGATGTGCAGATGATGATGTGCAAGTAGAAATACTGGTGTGCAAAAGAGCAAAAATAAGTAAATATAAACAATATGGGGATGAGGTAGGCAGTTGGATGGACTATTTACAGATGGGCTGTGTACAGCTGCAGCGATCGGTAAGCTGCTCTGACAGCTGACGCTTAAAGTTAGTGAGGGAGATATAAGTCTCCAACTTCAGCGATTTTTGCAATTCGTTCCAGTCATTGGCAGCAGAGAACTGTAAGGAAAGGCGGCCAAAGGGGGTGTTGGCTTTGGGGATGACCAGTGAGATATACCTGTTGGAGCGCGTGCTACGGGTGGGTGTTGTTATGGTGACCAGTGAGCTGACATAAGGCGGAGCTTCACCTAGCAAAGACTTATAGATGACCTGGAGCCAGTGGGTCTGGCAACGAATATATAGCGAAGGCCAGCCGACGAGAGCATACAGGTCGCAGTGGTGGGTAGTATATGGAGCTTTGGTGACAAAACAGATGGCACTGTGATAGACTGCATCCAGTTTGTTGAGTAGAGTGTTGGAGGCTATTTTGTAAATGATATCGCCGAAGTCGAGGATCGGTAGGATAGTCAGTTTTACGAAGGTATGTTTGGCAGCGTGAGTGAAGTAGGCTTTGTTGCGAAATAGGAATCCGATTCTAGATTTAATTTTGGATTGGAGATACTTAATATGAGTCTGGAAGGAGAGTTTACAGTCTAGCCAGACACCTAGGTATTTTTAGTTGTCCACATATTCTAAGTCAGAACTGTCCAGAGTAGTGATGCTAGTCGGGCGGGCGGGCGGGCGCGGGCAGCGATTGGTTGAAGAGCATGCATTTAGTTTTACTAGCGTTTAAGAGCAGTTGGAGGCCACAGAAGGAGTGTTGTATGGCTTTGAAGCTTGTTTAGAGGTTTGTTAACACAGTGTCCAAAGAAGGGCCAGATGTATACAGAATGGTGTCGTCTGCGTAGAGGTGGATCAAGGAATCACCCGCAGCACGAGCGACATCATTGATATATACAGAGAAAAGAGTCGGCACGAGAATTGAACACTGTGGTACCCCCATAGAAACTGCCAGAGATCCGGACAACAGGCCCTTCGATTTGACACACTGAACTCTATCTGAGAAGTAGTTGGTGAACCAGGCGAGGCAGTCATTTGAGAAACCAAGTCTGCCGATAAGAATACAGTGATTGACAGAGTCGAAAGCCTTGGCCAGGTCGATGAAGACGGCTGCACAGTACTGTCTTTTATCGATGGCGGTTATGATATCGTTTAGTACCTTGAGCGTGGCTGAGGTGCACCCGTGACCAGCTTGGAAACCGGATTGCACAGCAGAGAAGGTACGGTGGGATTCGAAATGGTCAGTGATCTGTCTGTTAACTTGGCTTTCGAAGACTTTAGAAAGGCAGGGCAGGATGTATATAGGTCTGTAACAGTTCGGGTCTAGAATGTCACCCCCTTTGAAGAGGGGGATGACCGTGGCACCTTTCCAATCTTTAGGAATCTCGGACAATACGAAAGAGAGGTTGAACAGACTAGTAATAGGGGTTGCAACAATGGCGGCGGATAATTTTAGAAAGAGAGGGTCCAGATTGTCTAGCCCAGCTGATTTGTACAGGTCCAGGTTTTGCAGCTCATGTCCCAAAATCTCTTGAATGGGCTTCAAGATTATATCATAAAATTCAGGAAAACGCAGTCATTTAATATATATACACTACCAGTCAAAAGTTTACACACCGACTCATTCCATTTTTTCTATTTTCTGCAATGTAGAATAATAATGAAGACATCAAAACTATGAAATAACACATGGAATCATGTTGTAACCAAAAAAAGTGTTAAACAAATCAAAATATATTTTATATTTGAGATTCTTCAAAGTAGCCCCCCTTTGCCTTGATGAGAGCTTTGCATACTCTTGGCGATAAGGACGATAAGAACCAGTTAGTTACAGGCCGTCTAATGTTTTATATCTTAGATTACGCAGTTTTTTTTTGCCAGCCAGTACTTTTTGAAAATGAAAACAATATTTAAAATAAATGGAGACCTGCAAGCTTTCGAAATAGAGAAATATACAGCTGATCGGTGGGAGATGTAGTTCATGTGTGTAGTTCAAATGAGATGGTTGTAAATTCTCGGCTTTGTGCTTCTTCTTCGGCGTCAAATACGTTGAAGTAAATTCATACCAAAGTACATATACGTTTGAACAAATATGAAGCCCATTCTTAGCCTACAACACGAGAACACAGATGTAAAATTGATGTCACTTTCATAGGGTATTACACAATCATTCACAATTATTCATAAAATATGGCTTGTGTCCACCAGGTGGCAGTACTATAACTCTCTGTTTAAGATAAGTACACAGAACAGGGGGGTGAATGTCAATTGTATTTCCTGGATTTCTCGCATCCTCCGTTCTTGTCTCCTTCTCAAAATGAGGAGAGGAACCGAGGTGAGGAACCTCTGATCTTCTCCGCCGTTGTGTTTTGAGATGGAGGCAAGGAGAGAGGATGCGAGGAGTCAAGGAAATACCATTAACATTCATCCAAAGAAGCTGACACACCTATGATTTGCACACAAAACAAAGCATATACACCATTGTAGAATACATGCATGGACACACAACTATATTGACAATATATTAATGTACACTGATTGTACAAAACATTAGGAACACCTGCTCTTTCCGTGACATAGACTGACCAGGTGAATCCAGGTGAAAGCTATGATCCCTTATTGATGTCACTCGTTAAATCCACTTCAATCAGTGTAGATGAAGGGGAGGAAACAGGTTAAAGAAGGATTTTTAAGCCTTGAGACATGGATTGTGTGTGTGTGCCATTCAATGGGTGAATGAGCAAGACAAAATATTTAAGTGCCTTTGAACGGGGTATGGTAGTAGGTGCTAGGCACACCGGTTTAAGTGTGTCAAGAACTTCAACGCTGCTGGGTTTTTCACACTCAACAGTTTTTATCAACAATGGTCCACCATCCAAAGGACACCCAGCCAACTTGACATAACTGTGGGAAGCATTGGAGTCAAAATGGCCCAGCATCCCTTTTGAACACTTTCAACAGCTTGTAGAGTCCATGTCACGACAAACTGAGGCTGTTCTGAGAGAAAAAGGGGTGCAACTCAATATTAGGAAGATGTTCCTAATGTTTTGTACACTCAGCGTATATTGGTTTGTCTATGTATGTTTCCATGGAGTATATGTGTTGTTTCTCCCTTTCGAAGCTAAACCAAAGCATTTAATATCAACACCAACATCACAAATGAATAACAGGAATAGATTGGGATTCCATTCCGCACTTACAGAGGCAGACAGGTTTGGGTGAGTCCCATTTGCCCAGCTTGGTGCAGTGTGTGATGTTCCTGCCCTCCAGCATGAAGCCAGCATGGCAGCTGTAGTGCAGCACGGTGCCCTCCACCGGTGGCCCAGGGGGCTTCAGCGCCACCCTCCCATTCTCCAGGGACGTCCACACACGAGGGCACAGCAGCACTGGGAGAGAGATGGGCAGAGTAGTGGGAGGAAGGTTAGTGGGAATGACAGCAGTCATATTTACAAGACATGTACTAACTGCCAGTGTGTTTCTGCTCTCTTGCCAACTCCTTACGGAACATATATGGCATGACAATTCTATAAGGAGTTGGCAGGAGAGCAGAAAACAGACTCTGGCACCCAGGCTACTAAGGTACAGTGTTCATTTTGGCAGCTTTTTTCTATTTCGTTTTAGTCTTCAAAAATATTTCAGTCACATTTTAGTAATTTACTTTGTTAGTTTTAGTTATTATCAGTTGACAAAAAAATCTGGACAATTTTTGTTTAGTTTTAGTCACATTCATTTTAGTTAGTGCATTTCTTTCCAATTAAATAATGAATACACCACGTGGCCAAAAGTATGTGGACACCTGCTCGTCGAACATCTCATTCCAAAATCATGGGCATTAATATGGAGTTGGTACCCCCTTTGCTGCTATAACAGCCTCCACTTTTCTGGGAAGGCTTTCAACTAGATGTTGGAACATTGCTGCGGGGACTTGCTTCCATTCAGCCGCAGGTGCATTAGTGAGGTCGGGCACGGAATTTGAGCGATTAGGCCTGGCTTACAGTCGGCGTTCCAATTCATCCCAAAGCTGTTCGATGGGGTTGAGATCAGGGCTCTGAGCAAGCCAATCAAGTTCTTCCACATCAGTCTCGACAAACCATTTCTGTATGGACCTCGCTTTGTGCGCAGAGGGTATTGTCATGCTGAAACAGGAAAGGGCCTTCCCCAAACTGTTGCCACAAGGTTGGAAGCATAGAATCGTCTAGAATGTCATTATATGCTGTAGCGTTAAGATTTCCCTTCACTGGAACTAAGGGGCCTAGCCCGAACCATGAAAAACAGCCCTAGACCATTATTCCTCCTCCACCAAACTTTAAGTTGGCACTATGCATACGGGCAGGTAGCATTCTCCTGGCATCCGCCAAACCCAAATTAGTCCGTCGGACTGCCAGATGGTAAAGTGTGGTTCATCACTCCAGAGAACGCATTTCCACCGCTCCAAAGTCCAATGGCGGCAAGTTTTACACCACTCCAGCCGAGGCTTGGGATTGCGCATGGTGATCTTAGGCTTGTGTGCGGCTGCTCGGCACTTACAGTTGACCGGGGCATCTCTAGCAGGGCAGAAATATGACGAACTGAATTGTTGAAAAGTTGGCATCCTATGACGGTGCCATGTTGGAATGTTGCTGAGCTCTTCAGTAAGGCCATTCTACTGCCAATGTTGTCAGGACCCGGTGCGAGAAACAGTCACTAATAATCGTCAGAACCCAGAAGATGAGGCAGACACAGCAGTACTAGAGATGGTGGTTTAATTAAAGAACAAAATCTTCAGGCAAAGAAACTAAATCCACAATGTCCAAAAATAAAGCCAAGAGGCACAAAGTGGAAATCCTCCAAAATACAAAAGAAACTCCACAAAGTGGTAAAAAACAGCAGGGAAAAACAAACCTCAAAAGACTACAAGAACTAAACCAGAGAACCTCTGGAAAATCCAACAAGAGAAATATCTATATAAAACAAGGCTTGGGCTGGGGCTGGGTGCTAACTTACAAACACTGAGCAAGGAACTGAGGAACACACAGGGTTTAAATACTAACAAGGGAATGACCTACAGGTGCAAACAATAATTAGAGCAAGAAAAACAAAAAGGTACAAAAAAGGTGCAATGGGGACATCTAGTGACCAAAACCCGAACAGTCTTGGCCAAAACCTGACAGAATCCCCCTCCTAGGAACGGCTCCTGACGTTCCTACCAGCCTTCTCAGGGTGGAGGGTCCTGAACTGACGAATGAGGTCAGGGTCCAGTATGTCCTTGGCAGGAACCCAGGAGCGCTCCTCGGGACCGTAGCCTTCCCAGTCCACCAGATACTGCCAGGACCGCTGCACCCGGCGGGAATCCAGTATCCGGTGGACGGTATAAGCCGACTGGCCACCGATGACACGGGGCGGAGGGGGAGGTCTGCCTGCCGGGATAAGGGGAGAAAAAACAACAGGTTTTAATAAAGAAATGTGAAATGTTGGATTGATCTTAAGGGATCTGGGTAAGTGCAGGCGAAAAGTAACGGGATTGACTCTCCTGGCAATCTTAAAGGGACCGATGAATCTCTGGGACAGCTTGCGAGACTCCACCCGTAGCGGTAAGTTCTTTGTTGAGAGCCATACTCTCTGGCCGGGGTACAGGGTAGGACCGGGACGGCGACGTCTGTTGGCTTGTCGTTGGTACTGCTGTGAAGAACGCAGAAGATTAAGACGTGCCTTCTTCCACGTAAGCCGACAGCGTCTGATGAACCTCGAGGCTGAAGGCACTCTGACTTCTGCCTCCTGGTCCGGGAACAATAGAGGCGCATAGCCAAACTGACACTCATGCGGGGATATACCAGTGGAGGAGGAGCACAAGGTGTTGTGCGCGTACTCGGCCCAAACAATGAAGGATGACCATGTGGACGGGTTGTTGGAAACCATGCATCTGAGGGTGGTTTCCAGCTCCTGATTCATCCTCTCAGTTTGGCCATTGGACTCCGGATGGTACCCTGAAGATAAACTGGCCGTGGCCCCTATGAGTTGGCAGAAGGCCTTCCAAAACCTTGAGGCGAACTGGGGACCTCTGTCGGAAACCATATCTTGCGGAATACCAAAGACTCGGAACACATGGTTAATCACCAACTCAGCTGTTTCCTTGGCAGAAGGTAATTTGGTCAAGGGAACAAACCTGGCCGCCTTAGAAAACCTGTCGATGATGACTAGGATCGTAGTATTACCATGGGACGGAGGAAGGCCAGTAATAAAGTCCAACGAGATATGGGACCAGGGTCGGTGGGGAATAGATAGAGGGTGAAGGAGTCCTTGAGGGCGGAGGTGAGAAGATTTGCCCTGGCAGCACACGGAACAGGCCTTGACGAAAGTGGCAACGTCTTCTTTTATGGTGGGCCACCAGAACTTACGCTGGATGAACTCCAAGGTGCGACCTACGCCCGGGTGACAGGTGAGGCGAGAGGAGTGCCCCCACAGAAGGACTTGGGACCTTGCTGCCTTGGGAACAAACAACCGATTGGCAGGACCTCCTCCAGGGCCCGGTTCGATGGCTTGAGCTTGTTTCACGGTATCCTCCACTTGCCACGAGATCGGAGCCACGATCTTAGCGGCAGGAAGGACAGTCATGTCAGTATCTTCTCGAATGGCAGGAGAGTAGATTCGTGACAAGGCGTCCGGTTTGAGATTCTTCGACCCGGGTCTATAGGTGAGGATAAACTGAAATCGGCTGAAGAAAAGAGACCATCGAGCTTGTCTGGAGTTCAACCGCTTCGCCTGCTGGATATACTCCAGATTTTTGTGGTCCGTAAGCACTTGAAACGGTTGAGAAGCCCCCTCGAGCCAGTGTCTCCATTCCTTCAATGCCATCTTAACCGCTAGGAGTTCACGATCCCCCACATCGTAATTCCTCTCGGCCGGGGTAAGCCGGTGAGAGAAGAAGGCGCAAGGATGAAGCTTCTTGTCTTCACCCCTCTGAGACAGGACAGCTCCAACCCCAACCTCTGATGCGTCTACCTCCACCACAAAAGGTTCATCCGCCGTTGGTAGTGTCAGGATGGGAGCAGAGAGGATGCGCTGCTTGAGTCCTTGGAAGGCCGTCTCAGCTTCTCTTCCCCACAGAAACCTTGTGTTGCCACCCTTGGTTACAGCTGAGAGAGGGGCTGCCACCGAGCTGAAGTTCTTGATGAACTTGCGGTAAAAGTTGGTGAAGCCCAGGAAACGCTGAACTTCCTTAACGGACTTGGGGGTGGGCCAATCCGCTACCGCCTCTACCTTCTTGGGGTCCATCTGGACTCGTCCGGGTTCCACTATAAATCCCAGGAATTGTACTCGAGAGGAATGGAATTCACACTTTTCCGGCTTAACGTACAAATGGCTGTCTAGGAGGCGTTTGAGCACTTGTCTGACATGCTTAGTGTGTTCTTGAAGGGAGCTCGAAAAGATGAGGATGTCATCCAAGTAAACAAACACAAAGATGTTAAGCATATCCCTAAGCACATCATTTATGAGCGCTTGGAACACAGCCGGAGCGTTGGTCAGGCCGAAGGGCATCACCGAGTATTCGTAGTGACCAGTAGGCGTGTTGAAAGCGGTCTTCCACTCGTCCCCGGGTTTGATCCGCACAAGATGGTATGCGTTCCGCAGGTCAAGCTTAGTGAAGACAACTGCTTCCTGGAGCAGCTCAAAGGCTGTGGCCATAAGGGGTAGCGGGTAGCGGTTACGGACGGTTATGGCATTGAGTCCCCGGTAGTCGATGCAAGGTCGTAATCCACCGTCTTTCTTGGCCACAAAGAAAAACCCTGCTCCCGCCGGCGAGGTAGATGGACGCATGAGGCCTGCTGCCAGAGCGTCCTTGATGTAGGTATCCATAGCAGCTCGTTCGGGAGGAGAAAGGGAAAAGATCCGACCCCTGGGAGGGCAGGTCCCCGGCAACAGGTCGATGGTGCAATCGTAAGGTCTATGGGGTGGTAGTTTGGTGGCCCTCTGTTTGCTAAATACCAGTTTGAGGTCATGGTAACACTCGGGAACTCGGGACAGGTCGATGGATTCTAGAGACTCGGAAGGGGAACTCTGGGAACTCGGGAAGATACAAGTGGCTTGGCACGTAGGACCCCACTGCTTGATAGTGCCCACAGACCAGTCGATGTGAGGGTTATGGCTGTGAAGCCAGGGATAACCAAGGACGAGAGGGAACTCGGAACAGGAGATCAGATGAAAGTTCATCACTTCCTGGTGTTGGGAAACTGAAAGTCGCAAGGGGGTAGTGACACGAGTGACAAGTCCAGATCCCAAAGGGCTTCTATCCAACGTAGTAACCCTTATGGGGTCACTTAGAGGTTCAGAAGGAACGCCATTCTCCTTCGCCCAGACCCCATCCATGAAGTTACCTGCGGCTCCAGAGTCTACCAAGGCTTGAAGAGAAAACTCGTGGTCGTCCCAGGAAAGGGTAACTGGAATGAGCAGGCGGGAGTTGGATGGATGGGAGGAGGTTATGTTTCCCGTTACAGTCCTCCCAGGCCTGCACGGGAGAGTGCGTTTCCCTGGAGCCCGGGACACGTGGAGCGGAAATGGCCCGGTTTGCCGCAATATAGACAGCATCGCTCCCTCATCCGGCGGTCTCTCTCAGCCTGGGAGATGCGTCCAACCTGCATGGGTTCTGGTGGAGCCAGCGAGGATAAAGGTGGAGACTCGGAGCTGGAACCGATAGGAGCTAGGGTGAGCGGTCTATGGTTTTGTTCTCTCTCTCTCAGACGCTGGTCTATGCGTGAAGCCAACTTGATAAGGGACTCGAGGTTGTCCGGTGGTTCCCGAGTGGCCAGTTCATCTTGGATGGTGTCAGAAAGACCCTTCAAAAAACACACTGTGAGCGCCTCGTCGTTCCAGTCACTTGCTGCTGCCACAGTGCGGAACTGGATGGCATAGTCCGTCACGCTGCGCCGACCTTGGCGGAGAGTCAGGAGCTGTTTGGCTGAGTCAGGGCCGTTGGTAGGACCTTGAAACACTCGCTTGAATTCTTCAGCAAAGGTAGAGTAGCTGGCACAGCAGGGACTTTGGGCATCCCACACAGCAGTAGCCCAGGCTAGGGCTTTTTCCGACAGCAGGGTGATGATATATGCTATCTTGGACCGGTCGGTGGGAAACGACGATGGTTGCAGCTCAAAGGAGAGAGAACATTGGGTGAAAAACCCCTTACAAACACTCGGATCCCCTGAGAACCGTTGGGGAGGCGGCAGACGAGGTTCAGCCAGGGGATTAACTGCCAGGGGCACTTGAATCGGATGAACTGGAGCAGAAGCGGTTGCCGGGGAAAGTCGATCCGAAATCTGCTTTATGGAAGTCAGCATCTCTGACAGAAGTTGAGAATGTCTAGCCATTAAGGCCTCTTGCTGAACCAGAGCAGCTTCGTGGCGTTGGACAGTCCCCTCGTGGTGGGACAGCATGGAAAAAAGATCCTGGGTACTGGCTGCCTCTGGGTTCATTATAATGGCTCAGTGTTTGTCAGGACCCGGTGCGAGAAACAGTCACTAATAATCGTCAGAACCCAGAAGATGAGGCAGACACAGCAGTACTAGAGATGGTGGTTTAATTAAAGAACAAAATCTTCAGGCAAAGAAACTAAATCCACAATGTCCAAAAATAAAGCCAAGAGGCACAAAGTGGAAATCCTCCAAAATACAAAAGAAACTCCACAAAGTGGTAAAAAACAGCAGGGAAAAACAAACCTCAAAAGACTACTCAAATAATACACAAGAACTAAACCAGAGAACCTCTGGAAAATCCAACAAGAGAAATATCTATATAAAACAAGGCTTGGGCTGGGGCTGGGTGCTAACTTACAAACACTGAGCAAGGAACTGAGGAACACACAGGGTTTAAATACTAACAAGGGAATGACCTACAGGTGCAAACAATAATTAGAGCAAGAAAAACAAAAGGTACAAAAAAGGTGCAATGGGGACATCTAGTGACCAAAACCCGAACAGTCTTGGCCAAAACCTGACAAATGTTCTATGGAGATTGCATGGCTGTGTGCTCGATTTTATTCACCTGTCAGCAACGGGTGTGGCTGAAATAGCCGAATCCCCTCATTTGAAGGGGTGTCCACATACTTTTGTATATATAATGTATTTACCTCTTACTTCCATCATGTGCACATTCAGCTAGACTTGTCCAACTAGGCCTACTATCCCCTAATATAGCTGGCACACTGCTATTGCGGCCGATTGTAACCAAATGTCAGCCATGATTTACCATATAAGCTACGAAGTGTCTTGTTTTGCACGCTTTGTACAAAATAATAAAATGCAGTACTACAGGATATTTCTTAACGTGGCTCTTTATTAGCTAGCTATAACTGGCATGTTCACGTATCTCCAACATTGATCAACTGACATGACCTAACCATCTGGGTGGTCTTAACCAATCATAGCACAGTATGATACGACAGTAAAATGCATCCAATTATAATTCAGTATGTTTACACATATGAATATTACACCTTGGCTACAGGTTAAACAATTTATCTATACAGCTCTTTTCTCCCAATCATTCCCATTGGATGGGGGTAAATAACAGCGATTCTTTTAAAAGGGGGAGAATCTGAGCTTTCCAACAATGCCAGAATTATTACTGTACTCCTAACCTTGTCTACAGGCTCCAATTGCTGACGCATAGAGCCTGGTAACAGTGGGGACCGTTTGGGATTTACTGAGTGACATGATAAATCAATTCAAATTCTGAGCGAATCACACGACTATGAGGAGTGGCTCCAAATCGAGGCAGAAAAGTTTTGTTATGGTGCATCACATATCGCCGTTCATGCTAATAGCTAGCCAGCGTAACTCTGCTAGCCGTCCGGTAACACGATGTCACTGAATGCTGTTTATACACTTCAGATATAGCAGACTCTGGAATATCCATATTGCACGAGCTAACCGAGTTCTCTTTGTTGCCCCCGGATGCAGCACACTTAGAGGGAGGTTCTAAGGGTTGCGCTAGATGGTGATGGCCACAGGAAGGCCATAAAGATCATCAAGGACAACAACCACCCAAGCCACTGCCTGTTCACCCCGCTATCATCCAGAAGGCGAGGTCAGTACAGGTGCATCAAAGCAGGGACCGAGAGACTGAAAAACAGCTTCTATCTCAAGGCCATCAGACTGTTAAACAGCCACCACTAACATTTAGTGGCCGCTGCCAACATACTGACTCAACTCCAGCCACTTTAATAATGGGAATTGATGGAAATTATGTAAAAATGTACCACTAGCCACTTTAAACAATGCCACTTAATATAATGTTTACATACCCTACATTACTCATCTCATATGTATATGTATATACTGTACTCTATATCATCTACTGCATCTTGCCATCTTTATGTAATACATGTATCACTAGCCACCTTAAACTATGCCACTTTATGTTTACATACCCTACATTACTCATCTCATATGTATATACTGTACTCTATACCATCTACTGCATTTTGCCTATGCCGTTCTGTACCATCACTCATTCATATATCTTTATGTACATATTCTTTATCCCTTTACACTTGTGTGTATAAGGTAGTAGTTGTGGAATTGTTAGGTTAGATTACTTGTTGGTTATTACTGCATTGTCGGAACTAGAAGCACAAGCATTTCGCTACACTCGCATTAACATCTGCTAACCATGTGTATGTGACAAATAAAATTTGATTTGATTTTTGATTTGATTTGATGGGTTGAGAGATCAGCCAATTAAAACCAGTGGTTGTTTCGTCCGCTCCTGCCATAGGCTTCCTGTCAAGTCCCGTTCTGAGGCGTTCGGGAAACCAGATGGTTCGACAGAAAGAGAGCCAGGCGGTCAGCTAATACTCCTAATACTCAGCAAATAGCATTAATATTTCCCATCTGAAATACACTGCGCTCACATTTGCTGACCATGAGAGCATCAACACAGATGGAGAACAGTGCACATGGGAAAATAGAGCTTCCAATCTGATGTGATCAAAGCAAAAATAGTCTACATTGAAATAAGAGAGATTAAACATGATTGTTTCTAGTTAAGGTTAGTTACAATTGAAGTGTCCTGGCCTGCTGGCTATGCATCATTTTTTTTTAAATGACTGACTGAAGTGACATGTGTGGGAGAGCTGGGCAGATCAGCTCAATCAGACCATGCAACTGAAAGACGTTCATTCTGCCAAAGACAGGATTGCATTACATATTCTGCAAAGGCATGCATATTTATGAATTTATGATTGGAAAGAACAGATGAAAAGGAGCTTCATGTCAATTTGAATGTCCATTTGTCTCATGTGGAATTCTCATATCGTTACATTTTCATCAACTGAAATGAAAACTAATTTGTTACCATTTTCAGTTTTTTTATGGCTTCTCGTTATCGTCATTCGTTTTTGTCAGGAAAAATAGGTTGTTGACAAATATTTTGTCATAGTTATTGTTGATGAAATGAGCACTAAGTTACAGAGCAGAGTGGCGCACAATAATCAATGACACATCAAAGATATGTTTAAGTAGTAGCAGTGATATAGTCTAGTCAATCCAGGAATTCACTCTGACAGGCATTGAAGAGGGAATTTACCCTTAGAGTGACAATGAAGTCAAACAGGTAGGCTGTAAATAGTGTAGAGAGTACTTACAACATCTGCTGTGCAGTACGATGTCGGTCCATGTGCCGTTGGGAAGGCACTTCCTGACCTTAGGGCCCACTATGACCCTGTTCCCCCTGCAGATGTACTCTATCTCGTAGTCCACTGGTAGGATCTGCACATTGCGGATCTGCACACAGAAATAGATGACGTAGATTGATGTTTAGCTATGTCTTTAAATATGTACATCACCTGACTAATGAGTCATTTTTCCTGTAGGCTTCAATGCATTGCTATGATTAGGACAACAACAACATAGTAGACACTAGATATGGCCATGCTAGAGAGAACCAAAGGGCCGATTACGTCAGAATTGACAAACAACTATATGAGCTATTTCTACTTTATCTAGGGTTGGATATGATTAAAGGTAGTACTGATAGTACTGTGATAGTAGTGATAGTACTGTGATAGTAGTGATAGTACTGTGGTAGGAGTAATAGTACTGTGATAGTAGTGATAGTACTGTGATAACAGTGGTAGTACACTCTTAGAAAAAAGGGTTCCAAACGGGTTCTTCGGTTGCCCCCACAGAAGAGCCCTTTTTGGTTCCAGGTATAACTATTTTGGGTTCCTTGTAGAAATCCCTGTGAAAAGAGTTTTACCTGGAACCAAAAAGAGTTCTTCAAAGGGTTCTCCTATAGAGACAGCCGAAGAACCCTTTTAGGTTCTAGATAGCACCTTTTTTTCTAAGAGTGTACTGTGATGGTATTGAGAGTACTGTACCTGTTCTTGTGTCAGGCCTCTGTAGCGGATGCCTCCGTCTCTGGGAGGACGGATGATGGCACAGCCTAAACAGGAGACGAGAGAAAGACATGATGATTGGAAGAATAATCACTTACAGTAGTCTACATTACAGTCATGAGATATGTTACACTCCAATTATAATCATCACTCCATCTAACGCCTTCCTCCATGCATTCAACAACATTGTGATGATGCTCCATTTAGGTCATTTTGCAATCTCCACGGTTTTTCTAACTGCTAACACACTTACACAAACACAAGTTGCACGCACATGTACACACACAAACACAATGATTACCTCCAGTTGTTGAATTATGCATGGCCACAACAAGAGATGGCAGAGCATACAGAATTATAAGAAACAATAGCTGTGCCATTTCTGGATCTGGATCTGGATCTGGATCTGGATCTGGATCTGGAGGGAGGGAGGGAGGGAGGGAGGGAGGGAGGGAGGGAGGGAGAGAGAGAGAGAGAGAGAGAGAGAGAGAGAGAGAGAGAGATGGAGAGAGATGGAGAGAGAGAGGGAGGGAGAGAGAGAGAGAGAGGAAGAGAGAGAGGGAGAGACTAAAGGATTAAATAAGAAGATAATGAAAGTAAGCGACAGAGAGGGAAGGTAGTTATAAACAGCCTTTACACAGTAGTACAGTCGTTATATTGTAACAAAAACCTCAAGTTCATTGGAGGAACCAACATTCATAATTGGACAGTCTTATCAAACACATACACTACAGGTAAAACATTTTAGAACACCTACTCATTCAGGGGGTTTTCTTTATTTTTACTATTTTCTGCATTGTAGAATAGTAGTGAAGACATCACAACTATGAAATAACACATATGGAATCATGTAGTAACCCAAAAAGTGTTGAACAAATCAAAATATATTTTACATTTGAGATTCTTCAAATAGCCACCCTTTGCCTTCACATGTAAAAAGGGCTTTATAAATACATTTGATTAATGACAGCTTTGCACACTCTCAACCAGCTTCACCTGGAATTCTTTTCCAACAGTCTTGAAAGAATTCCCACATACTGTATGCTTGTTGGCTGCTTTTCCTTCATTCTACGGTCTGACTCATCCCAAACCATCTCAATTTGGTTGACGTCAGGGGATTGTAGTGGCCAGGTCATCTGATGCAGCACTCCATCCCTCTCCTTCTTGGTAAAATAGGCCTTACACAGGCTGGAGGTGTGTTGGGTCATTGTCCTGTTGAAAAATAAATGATAGTCCGACTAAGCCCAAACCAGATGGGATGGCGTATTGCTGCAGAATGCTGTGGTAGCCATGCTGGTTAAGTGTGCTTTGAATTCTAAACAAATCACAGACAGTGTCACCAGCAAAGCACCCCGACACCATAACACCTCCTCCTCCATGCTTTACGGGGGGAAATACACATGCGGAGATCATCCGTTCACCCACACCGTGTCTCACAAAGATATGGTGATTGGAACCAAAAATCTCCAATTTGGACTCCAGACCAAAGGACAAATTTCCACCAGTCTAATGTCCATTGCTCGTATTTCTTGGCCCAAGCAAGTCTCTTCTTCTTATTGGTGTCCTTTAGTAGTGGTTTCTTTGCAGCAATTCAACCATGAAGGCCTGATTCACACAGTCTCCTCTGAACAGTTGATGTTGAGATGTGTCCAGTTATGATGGACTGTCGTTTCTCTTTGCTTATTTGAGCTGTTCTTGCCATAATATGGACTTGGTCTTTTACCAAATAGGGCTATCTTCTGTATACCCCCCCTACCTTGTCACAACACAACTGATTCCCTCAAACGCATTAAGAAGGAAAGAAATTCCACAAATTAACATTTAAGAAGGCACACCTGTTAATTGAAATGCATTCCAGATGACTACCTCATGAAGCTGGTTGAGAGAATGCCAAGAGTGTGTAAATCTGTCATCAAGGCAAATGGTGGCTACTTTGAAGAATCTCAAATATAAAATATATTTTGATTTGTTGAAAACTTCTTTGGTTACTACATGATTCCATATGTGTTCTTTTCATAGTTTTGATGTCTTCACTATTATTCTACAATGTAGAAAATAGTCAAATTAAAGAAAACCCTTGAATGAGTAGGTGTTCTAAAACTTTTGACCGGTAGTGTAATTCATAACCATTGACAAGGACAACCCAGATGATCATCTAAACCAGTGACCAAACAACAACATACACCAACCTTCATATGTACACTATTCATCTAGTAACAAAAACCTCACCTACAGCAGTTCAGTGAGTAGTACTCCTGCCACTAAAGACCAGTGTGTTAGTTGTTACTAATATGTACTGGCTCCATGCGCTATAGTGAGACAGTATGAGAGCAGAACTCACTCTACCATAACCCTTTGCATAATGGAGTGGGGTAGGTCAAGACCGCTCACTCATTCCAACAGTGTGCTTTCAGTGCTAACACAGCCAACACAGCAGCCATACGAGTGTGTACTAAAGTATAAATACACCTAAATATAGCCACTCGTTTGAAGTGCTGAATAATGAATGCAACTTCATCATGTTGTCATACACAGAGATGGAGAGAGAGAGAGAGAGAGAGAGAGGAGAGTAAGAGGGAGAGATAGAGAGAGGAACAAAGCTCCACAGTGAGACAGATGGTGGGAAGGAAGGGAAGGGTAGTGGAGGAAGACAGACAGACACTGTTGGATACTTCATTAGCATTATGGTGAATTTATAGAGCACTAACAAGAGCATGCAGGAGGAGACAGACACGGAGAGAAAGAGAAAGAGAGAAAAGGTGGGAAATGCAACGAAAAGTATGTGTGAGACAGAGACACAGAGAGAGAGAGAGAGAGAGAGAGAGAGAGAGAGAGAGAGCGAGAGAGGGACAACACAGTGGGAGACACTCCTCACATACTGAGATACATAAAAGCAAACTGTGTGAGCGTGGTATGGATCAGACAGCTTAAAATATATCAAGCTAGCCAGCTTCATAAATATTATGGTAATGTCAGTGGCCTATATTAAATCAACAAGCTGTGCCGTTGCTTTAGGTGCAGCAAAATGAATTGCAGCACCATGGACAGCGGATGTATCTGAACAAAAGATTCCAACTGGAACGAGCATAGAAAAACAGATATTTCAGGACCATGGACAGCACCCACGGCATCACAGATACGTATCTAAGCCAGAGACCAGAACGGCGAAACACAACATTTCATCCAAGAGATGTAGTTTATTTATTAAGCAAGCCACATTTGATATGCTATTAGAAAAATGCTAAAGCGATGAAAAAATAGCCATATGTTTACAATGGTGCGCAGGAGGATTTAAACATCGAGACACGTTCACTGGACTGATATCGCCTACAAACGCTTTAAATGAGGGTCGCTCTTAGGGTGCTACCAACAGTAGGCTACTGGTAGTTGCTGGTCCGTGTTGACACGGCCGGGAATCCTTGACGGCCTATCGAAGAAGGCCAGCCCTTATATCCGTTTGCAGAATTCAGATTTGAGAAGTTCGGATTTCATGTCAATTCTAGCATGCCATTCATTCCCATCGCCTAAAAACATTAACTGAAAATGTGCAAAATATATCTAAAGATAAACTCACGTCATTAATAGGTAGGACTGTGTGTTATATTATGCTACGATATAATTAAAAAAACAATGTAAAGTCGTTCCTGCTTGGCGAAACCTGTCATTTACGAGAATACAAATTACAAAGGCTAGAGTAGACCTGTCATCTGAATACAAATATAATACAGTCAAATATATGTAAGCTTGATTCCTTAGAATTATGCACGATTGTTTAGGTTGCATACTGAGTAAGAGATTGTAGCATGTAATCATGTGTACTTACAAATACTTTCAACGCGCCCAATCAAGATGACCGTATGTCCGTCGGTTGCGACTCGTTTGGGAACACCCAAATGTCGAGTTATTTGGTAAAATGTGCTTCTTTGCAACGTATTGTATGGCTATGTTTTTATGGCTATAAATGTGCAATCCGGTCCCCATGCATAGGCTATACATTGAATGTCAAAAACAACCGTATTAATCAGTCTATTACCATCTACTTCAATTTCGTATGGTGAAAAGTCAGAAACGAAAAATGTACATATAAATACACGCACTATATACAATCGCTTCCCCATGTACGACGAAACACCGAATCCTCACTCTCTCCTTTTTTTCCTCTCTCAATACAATCCAGCTAATTCACGACGTCATGATGGAGAGACGTACGTAGGTAGGCCTACCGTGCGTGAAATTCATTTTCTCACGCATACATCTCCTTTTCCAAGATGCATGTTGAGGTATTGGCCCACGCCAGCAAATCGTGATCATGTCAAATCTAAGAGATTTTTAATTTTATGATAAGCGTTATGGAGTTATCCTAATCGGTAAGTATTTATAGGCAATAAGCAACATGGAAGATTCCCAATATATGCAATTTAAGCCAGTATTAAGCCTTTGTAAAGCCTTCAGATCCTATGTCAATACAGCAGGAATACGTCGTTGTTACAACGTTGACCTCTATTTTCAGCTTTAGTAAAACCAGAGATGTACTTATAATACAGGCTTTGGTACCCATCTCCCTCACCCTCCTCTCTGACATCTATTCTGAGAGCAACCGACTCCTTCATATTTATATCCCCGTTGAATAATTGAAGCAGGGGGATAAAAGATAACTCATCTCTTTTCCTGTCTCCTCACAACTCTCTCTCTTTTTCTGCAAACCCCACATTCTCCTCCTCTTCTAAATCTGAAATGTAGTATCACATCCTCATCCTTAGATAGTGTTGAAGTACAGTATGAAGTAGAAGACATATTGCAAAATACAATATATTGGGTCTAAAAATGGCAACAAAATAAATCAAGATTCCTCTTATTTTATTGTTCAACTGTTTGATATTGCATACATGTAAATAACAACAGTGAACTGTACTATATAGCTGGGTGACATCACACTACTGCACCACTTTATGAATAAATAAAGAGGAAGACAAACGGACAATGATTGAAGGGTTGAAAGCATAAAAATACAATTGCTAGTCATTCTATTTATATGGTTGAGAGCATGAGGGGAAGAGATGGATATATTGGAAGTATGTAAAGAGCGGGACAGACGGAGGTCAAATCAGGAATACAGCAGATAACCAGCATTAAATAAAATCCCTTTAAAATAACTATACAAAGACCTTCAAATAAATCTGTACATTTCATTATTTTCTCTATAAATGTTGTAATTATACACAAACTTACATTTAATCTATTGAATACATTTCTTGTACCCTCCACTTTGCCAAAGCAGTACACTGACAACATATTCAAATTAATTTAAAAAAATAGAACAAGTCTAGACAAAACAGTGTCAGGATGACTCATAGATTATTCAAATGAATCATATGGTCAAAAGCATGTCCTTCATGGGAGTATTTCTCAACTGTTGACCACAGTTTAATACTGTATACACAGATTTGAACAGTATGCTGTTGCAGCCAGTGCTGTGCTGTCTTTGTTTGCGTCGTACTGTGTCAAAGGCAAGGCACATTTCAGTTTACGACCCAGGTGGCTCTAAAGAAACAATATATTGGGAAATTATTATATTTAAAAAAAATACTAAACAATAGGATCTTAAAATTATGGGCTTAAAATAGTAAAATATTATATTATGTCAGCGTGATCTTTTATGAACAATTTATTCAATTTTTTAGTTAGCCCTGAATACTAGTACACATGTAATAAAAGTCCAAATAAATAGTCCGGAGTGCTTTCTGTCATCAAGCAAGTTGTCAGAATGGAGTTTGTAACCCTCTAATGTGTTTTGGGGTCCTTTTGATTCGAACCCTGAAACCAGGTTTCCAGAATATGTTAAAAAACATATATATTTTTTTTTTTACGAATTCTTCTAGCACTTTTTGCAATACGCGTTTGAATTTATGTACTAAAATAAACAATATTTACAGTGTGAAACAAAAAAATAATCTATATTCGACGTGCATATGAATTCACACGTACTTTTTTGTTGCACAAGAACATTGTTTTTAACTTACACCAGAAATTCAGTTACCGTCATTTAGATTGAATAGGGACCCCGTTTGTCATGTTTATTGTAGTCTCTTACTTGGATTGTTCCTTCATGCACTAGGACATACCTGTCTAACGTTTCCTTATTGCCAGAATAAGGGAAGTAAAGCAGCTAATCTCAGAGGTCTAGGAGTTTCAGTAGTGTTGTAATATGATGCAAAACCTGTCAGGCTCCTTATAATGTCAGGTCTTACTTGTCAGCGTACCTGTGCTTCGTTACTACGGAGTATCATACACCCGTTTAAATGTGTTACTTTAGATACAGCAGATCTGATTTCTCTTATTTTATATTTTGGTCTTTGCCAGGATAATGAGCTAGCTAGACCGGAAACTTATTTTCTTTTCAATTGATAAACTATAAGCGATAAGGACAGCTCTCACAAGCTGAAGCTCCTGTGATGTTGCTTCAGGAACTGCTGTTGGCGCTGCATTTGTCCTTCCTTTCTTTCTCTTTCCCTCCCTCCCCCTCTCTCCTCCCTCTCATTCTCTCCATCCTCCCCAGGCAGACTGCCCACATCGCTAAATTCCCCGAGGTGTTCGATGGAATCGCATTTCTCCAGGTCGGAAGCGATGGTCTGCAGACTGAAGACGGAGAGGGAATCTGACCCTGCTCTCTCTCCATGTGTCTCGGGCCTCTCTCGCCCGTTCTCGTTCTCCCTGTATTTCTCCACCAGCCCAATTTTCTTATCCGCCACTCCGCTTCTGTCCACCCTGTCAGTCTCTATTGCCCCTCCTCCACATGCCCCGCCCTCAGCACCACACACCACACTGTCTGACTCCGCCCCAATAGGGGGACTCCGCCCACCACAGACCATGGTTTGTCCACCTTCCGTTTGGTCCCGTCCCCGCTGAGCGTGAATGGCCTCGCTGATTTGCTCCAGTTTGTGCAGGGCGACAGAGTAGCGGTTTTTCACTTTGGTCACATGCTCCTCCAGCTGCATCACTTTGGTTTTGTGCTCCTGAAGTCACAGAAAACCCAATATGATGGAGAGAAAAGAGAGCAACATACAACATTACTTCCTCCTTGGTTTGAGGCCAAAGAGGGAACAATAACCAACAGGAGCGATCATGGACGGACATGACAGCTCTGTATCAACCATTTCCATGCTTTTCTTACAATAACAGCTTGAAATTACATATATATTAATTGCAACATATATTATATATCACAGGTGGTTGGTGGCACCTTGATTGGGGAGGATGGGCTCGTGGTAGTGGCTGGAGTGGAATAAGTGGAACGGTATCAAATACACCAAACTCATGGTTTCCATGTGTTTGATGCCATTCCATTTCCCCGTTCCAGACATTATTATGAGCCTTCCTCCCCTCAGCAGCCTCCACTGTTATATATGAAAAACAGTGCATTCGGACCCCTTGACTTTTTCTACATTTTATTTTGTTACAGCCTTATTCTAAAATGGATAAAATTGTTTTTTCCCCTCGTCAATCTACACACTATACCCCATAATGACAAAGCAAAAACAGGTTTAGAAATTTCTGCAAATGTATTACCAATAAAGCGTCACTGCACAGCTATTTTCAGGTCACTACAGAGATGTTCGATCGGGTTCAAGTCCGGGCTCTGGCTGGGCCACTCAAGGACATTCAGAGACTTGTACCGAAGCCACTCCTGCGCTTAGGGTCATTGTCCTGTTGGAAGGTGAACCTTCGCCACAGTCTGAGGTCCTGAGCGCTCTGGAGCAGGTTTTCATCAAGGATCTCTCTGTACTTTGCTCCATTCATCTTTCTCTCGATCCTAACTAGTCTACCAGTCCCTGCACATGAAAAACATCCTCACAACATGCTGCTGCCACCCCCATGCTTCACCGTAGAGATGGTGCCAGGTTTCCTCCAGACGTAACGCTTGGCATTCAGGCCAAAGAGTTCAATCTTGGTTTCATCAGACCAGAAAATCTTGTTTCTCATGGAATGAGAGTCCTTTAGGTGCCTTTTGGCAAACTCCAAGAGGGCTGTCATGTGCCTTTTACTGAGGAGTGGCTTTCGTCTGGCCACTCTACCATAAAGGCCTAATTGGTGGAGTGCTGCAGAGATGGTTGTACTTATGGAAGGGTCTCCCATCTCTACAGAGGAACTCTGGAGCAATGTCAGTGACCATCAGGTTCTTGGTCACTTCCCTGACCAAGGCCCTTCTCCCCCGATTGCTCAGTTTGGCCGGGCGGCCAGCTCTAGGAAGAGTCTTGGTGGTTCCAAACTACTTCCATTTAAGAATGATGGAGGCCACTGTGTTATTGGGGACCTTCAATTCTGCAGACCTTTTTTGGTACTCTTCCCCAGACCTGTTCCTCGACACAATCCTGTCTCGGAGCTCTACGGACAATTCCTTTGACCTCATGGCTTGGTTTTTGCTCAGACATGCACTGTCAACTGTTGGACATTATATAGACAAGTGTGTGCCTAGCTCTGTTTTTTATAAAATGTACAAAACTGTCTAAAAACCTGTTTTCACTTTGTCATTATGGGGTATTGTGCATATAATTAATGAATTTAATAAATGTTATAATAAGGCTGTAACGTAACAAAATGTGGAAAAAGTCAAGGGGTCTGAATACTTTCCCGAATGCACTGTATATTATATATCTATGTACCTCAAGTATGTAGTTGAACTGGGCCTTGAGCTCAAAGTAAGGCTTGGACTTAACGATGGCCCTCTTGAGAGATTTTTGCAGTGTCTGGACTCGAGCCTCTGCCGTCTGACAAGAGTGGGTGACACGCATGTGCTCCCGTTCGCTGCGTAGGCGCTCCTCCTCTGCCTCGTTCACCTTGAGCACACAACCACACAAAATGTTAAGACGGGAAAACACCCCAATCAGTATCCTAACCCCCAACCAACCTAACAAAACAAACTGCTTAACTAATATAAACCAATCCAATTAAAACAGAGTTTAGGCATAGGAAAAAATAGCTACCCGGGGGGTGGGGAATGGTAAGGAAAATACTGATTCAATGTATACCATATCAGCCACCTCAAATAGCCTACACATGGATCACGTTTGATGCAATGATACAACAATACGATGACAGAATGCAACACATAAACTGGAATACTGCTTAGACTGGTAGCTGGGGTTTCCCCATGTTGCCTTGGAAGTAGCATAGTTGACCAATATCCTGCCAAACTCATTTTAAACCAGTTTTAGTCATGGGGGAACATACAGTTGAAGTCGGAAGTTTACATATACCTTAGCCAAATACATTTATACTCAGTTTTTCACAATTCCTGACATTTAATCCTAGTCAAAAGTCCCTGTCTTAGGTCAGTTTGGATCACCACTTTATTTTAAGAATGTGAAATGTCAGAATAATAGTAGAGAGAATTATTTATTTCAGCTTTTATTTCTTTCATCACATTCCCAGTGGGTCAGAAGTTTACATACACTCAATTTGTATTTGGTAGCATTGCCTTTAAATTGTTTAACTTGGGTCAAACGTTTTGGGTAGCCTTCCACAAGCTTCGCACAATAAGTTGGGTGAATTTTGTCCCATTTCTCCTGACAGAACTGGTGTAACTGAGTCAGGTTTGTAGGCCTCCTTTCTCGCACACGCTTTTTCAGTTCTCCCCACAAACTTTCTGTAGGATTGAGGTCAGGGTTTTGTGATGGCCACTCCAATACCTTGACTTTGTTGTCCTTAAGCCATTTTGCTACAACTTTGGAAGTATGCTTGGGGTCATTGTCCATTTGGAAGACCCATTTTCGACCAGGCTTTAACTTCCTGACTGATGTCTTAAGATGTTGCTTCAATATATCCACAACATTTTATTCCTCATGATGCCATCTATTTTGTGAAGTGCACCAGTCCCTCCTGCTGCAAAGCACCCCCACAATATGATGTTCCTCGGCTTGCAAACTTACCCCTTTTTCCTCCAAACATAACGATGGTCATTATGGCCAAACAGTTCTATTTTTGTTTCATCAGACCAGAGGACATTTCTCCAAAAAGCACAATCTTTGTCTCCATGTGCAGTTGCAAACCGTAGTCTGGCTTTTTAATGGTGGTTTTGGAGCAATGGCTTCTTCCTTGCTGAGCAGCCTTTCAGGTTATGTCGATATAGGACTCGTTTTACTGTGGATATAGATACTTTTGTACCCGTTTCCTCCAGCATCTTCACAAGGTTCTTTGCTGATGTTTTGGGATTGATTTGCACTTTTCGCACCAAAGTACGTTAATCTCTAGGAGACAGAATGCGTCTCTTTCCTGAGCACTATGACGGCTGCGTGGTCCCATGTTTATACTTGCGTACTATTGTTTGTACAGATGAACGTGGTACCTTCAGGCGTTTGGAAATTGCTCCCAAGGATGAACCAGACTTGTGGACGTCTACCATTTTTTTCTGAGGTCTTGGCTGATTTCTTTAGATTTCTCCATGTTGTCAAGCAAAGAGGCACTGAGTTTGAAGGTAGGCCTTGAAATACATCCACAGGTACACCCTCCAATTGACTCAAATTATGTCAATTAGCCTATCAGAAACTTCTAAAGCCATGACATAATTTTCTGGAATTTTCCAAGCTGTTTAAAGGCACAGTCAACTCAGTGTATGTAAAACTTCTGACACACTGGAATTGTGATACAGTGAATTATGAGTGAAATAATCTGTCTGTAAACAATTGTTGGAAAAATGACTTGTGTCATGCACAAAGTAGATGTTCTAACCGACTTGCCAAAACTATAGTTGGTTAACAAGAAATTTGTGGAGTGGTTGAAAAACGAGTTTTAATGACTCCAACCTAAGTGTATATAAACTTCCGACTTCAACTGTAGCTACTTGGCGGTGGGGTGGGGATTGTAAGGGAAATACTGATTAAATGAATACCATATCAGCTCGCTCACATACTAACTGATGAACACATTTAGCATTTTATTTTGTGCTGATGCAGTTATAGCAGTATCTGGGGTTTCCCCTGTTACCTTGGAGGTAGCATGGTTGAGCATCTCCTGCCAGGTGGGGTCCAGGGTGTTCCTGCCGTCGGCCATGAGGCCCTGCTCTGCCACGTACACCATCTCCCTGGCAGCCGTGTGCATGGAAACGGCCCGCTCATAGCTCAGCGCTGCCTTCTGGGTCTCCTGCTGAGCCTGTGAGAGGGACAGCCAATCAGATACTGAGAAAACAGGGCATGCAGTTGCACAGCAACCAATCACGTGGGACAAACGATTAAACTGTTGTTGAGATTTGAGAAAAGTGGGACAAGCAGGTGAATGGCAAATACTGCATCGTGTCCCATATTTTGATTCAGTGATAAAGAACTCTTGAAATGTATTGTTGCAAATGCAACAAAATCCCACACAGTGCATGTACAACAGTACCTCCTTGGCAAGTCGACGAGCCTCATAGTAGGGCCTGGCCTTCTCGATGCAGGTACCAAGCTGGGAGCTGTGGGCGTTCAGTTTTCTGGCTGAGTCTGTGAGGATCTTCCTGTAACCCGATCTGGCATCCTACACATACACAAAAGGAATTCCTTATCAGATTTCATTGTAATGGGCATTTCTGCTCATTTAAAGCATATTTTCCAGATTAACAATGGGTTTACAGCATGTTATGGGAATTGAACATGAACTGATGATTGATTCTTTGGAAAAACCTGATTAGTACCGAAAGGGGTGATGTATGGGGCCAGATTTATCATGGGAGAGGTGATGATATCCACTTACATCCAAGTGCAGTTCTAGTTGGTTGATTTCTACACTGGCCTCGTTGAGGTGTTCCAACTCCTCCTGGAAACAGAAAATATATGAGGGAGCACAGGAGGAAGCAGATACTTTGATTAGTTGGTTTGTAACACAATCAGTTAATATTAGCTCTCTTGGAACCACTGTTACATTTGGTGGATAAACCCTGTAGATTTCAACCTGGATTAACATAGATTAATCCCATCATGATATCAGAAAGAGTGGCATGTGCACAAACATTGATTTCATCCTCCTGAATTAGCCCTCATGGACTGAGCAAAACATCCCTCCCCTGTTGAATTATCAACAGTAGGCTAAGAGACCATCCAATACCACAAACTGCAGTGAATCTACTCATGCATGCAACTCATTCGGTAAACCTTTAGCTATGTAGCATAGACCAGGAAATCCCATTCAGATCAAAATATATTATAAGGGTTCAGTCAACTTTTCCCCACCTGAATTCTGGGATCCAATTCCTCTTCGTATGGGCTGTGCAGTTCACCTTCGTTCTTCTCTTTACACTCTTCTCCCTCGAAGGTGTCTTTCTCTTTGAGCACCGATTCAGCTGTATCTCCATTCATTTCCTTGTCATTTGGTTCCCCACCCTTCACCTCAGCATCCCCACCAGGGGTCTCTTCCCTCCATTCGCCCACTTCGGGGTCTCCTGAGCCGGCTGGGCTCACACGCAAATCACCTGGCTCCATTCCAGGCCCAGTTAGCAAGCTAACGTTAGCTAACCAAATAACGGTACCGTTGGTTTTCTTTTTAGCCAACTAGCTGTGTTCTAGCCAGTTACTAACTGCGTTTTGTATGTGTGAGAATTTGATTAGGACCATAGGGAAAAAAATATTTTAACAGACAGCAAAGCCAGACTATCTCTGGCGTTTCAGTGTATCATTCAATCCCGCTAGTTTAGCCACAGGAGGCTAACGTGACGACACTACCAGTACAGTAGCTAGCTCTACAGCTCGCTAACGTTAGCACGTTGCATAAAAACAAAACATTATTTAAAAAGAAATTGACTGCAAATAACGGACATTGAAATTAAATATAGCCAATAAATAATTATATTTTTTCATCACCAGTAGTCTCTCCTCCATCTCTCCCACCTAGCGTTCCCTCCACCGCTTGCTTGCTAGCTATGTTCTTAGCTAGCAAAACAAAAGGTAAATAGAGAACGCTTACCTCGTCCTTTGGTTTGAACTCTTACTGGTTCCGTAGCCATGCTCGTCTTACTTGCAGGTTCCTTTTCGACAATGCAAGAACAATAATACAAGATAAGAATACGACCATAAAGGAAATGGCTAAGTAGAATAGAAGAAACATTTTAGCATAAGTATAATACAGGAAGGCACAATTTATAGTCCAATATTTACACGTGTTTTGGGGAGGGGGGGCAATTGTTTAAATCTCATAGTAGCCTTATGAGAGGTGGAGATCATTAATTAGAAAAATATATACATTGAGTATACCTAACACTCCTAATATTGAGTTGCACCCCCCCCTTCCCACATTTGTGTCAAGTTGGCTGGATGTCCTTTGGGTGGAAGACCATTCATGATACACACAGGAAACTGTTGAGCATTAAAAACCCAGCAGCTTTGCAGTTCTTGACACCAACTGGTGTACCTGCCACCTATTAATATGGCAAAGGAACCTAGGCTGAAACAAATGCCATAAACAGCAGAGTTGATTGGTAGAATTTAATTCCTTAAGTACATAACATACAGCATTTGTGATGTGTATCTTGCATTTAAATAAATACACACTTCAGTAGCCGTCTCTTTGGGAAAAACATTAAGCATTATTATAACCAGGTTAAAATAGTCAAAACAGTTCTCCAAAAGATTAACTAAATATTGTGAAGCAATTATACTTTAGGACCAATCACTAGTTGACCACCACCATTATTGAACACGCCACAGATAATATATTTTTCATCTGACATAGATTAGTAACAGATAGTCTCCCAGAAATTGCTTACAAGACTGAGAATAATCAAAGTGGATGTTGCATTGAATTTCATGTGCATGATTAGAGTATATAAAAAAATAAATCTCTGAAAATAATGACATCGGTACCTACCCTACTATCCCAACCGCACATTGCAAAAATATATTTATTTGAGCGTATGAAAAATCCTGAGAAGTATGGGGAGAAGAATCAAACATCAGAAATGGAAGAGAGAGGATAGGCATCTCATAATCTCACTATAGCTTAAAGCCAGGTCCACATCTGGCATTCATTGGTCTCACTTCTGTTGCCATAGTACTATCTGTAATGTGCAGAGCCCTTTCCTCTTCAGTCCTTTGTGTTTGTCATCAACTCCAGGTTGGGTCATATTTGCTCCATCCCGGAGGGGGTGCCAGGAAGATTCTCCTTCCCCTTGACAGGAAACTGACCACTCCCCGATACCCTGTCCGTGGGACCCCTGACTTCAAGTCCTCCATCACGCCCAGGTTTTTGGCCAACACTTTGAAACCATCTCTGCTTGAGTAGTGTAGACAAAATGGACCCACTCCTTTTAACTGTCCCCGTTGGACCTCTTCATATTTGACCAAAGGCGCACTGTAAACCTGCTTCTCAAAGATCTCCTTGTATTTTTCCTCCTTCAAGTAAGCCAGATCCAGCTTGGTGAAAGGCACAAATTCACTATTCAGTTTAATGTAGCGTAGGTATTTGTCATAAAATTGGCCTAGGCTCACACCTTTCCGTCCAAAGGTTAAAGTTCTGGATATTTCGGGTCGAATACAGGCTCGATCTCTGCGCTGATCTGGCTGACGCATCCAGTCATCCCAGAATGCACCAGGCCACTTGGTCTCCAGCTCTATCCAGAGTTCCTTGAGCATCATCCAGCCCAGCCCAGGGAAGAAGTCTGTCCTGTACAGGAGGTCTGCTTTACCAGGGTCGACGTAGCCGTCCCGACCATTGTCATTCCAGGCAGACACACACCACAGAGACGGGTCAGATTTCAGGATTGGGTGAAGGGATCTGAAATACTCAAAGAAGTCTGGTGCCACCTAGTGAGAGAATGGAAAACATTGTTTTTTTAGTTGTTCAACTGGCAACTAGAGAGGATGTAAACAATGATGAGCACAAAACAAATGGATTTAACATTTCACTTCAATGCATATTTCAAGTCAGAGTAGAGAAAATTATTACCTCCAAATCATCTTCCACAATAACAACAGAGGAATGTGAAAGAGAGTTGAACACCTGGTTGAGAGCCCAGCGATAGTGCCTGGAGATTTTGTAGTAGCCCTGGAACTTCTTGTGTTCTGGTCTCACGGCAATATCTGACAGGTCTGGTTGTTTCAGGTGAGTTACCTGACTGCCATAAGAACCAATCACCTGTGCAGTCTCCGCATGCCCACAGTCCTGGCTGACTATAATTGGGTAGAGTTCAACTGAGGGGCGGTACTCTATGAGTTTGTCCAGGCAGCGTTTGACAGTAACTCTGTTGCAGGCTATAACCAAGATGGGAATGACCACTTGAGGGGGGCCACCTCTGCTGGCGCCATTCTCATTGGGTTGTTCCCATAGTGACCGATGACCCTGTATCTGAAGCAGGATTTTTCTCTGCATTTCAAGCTCTGCCTCAAAGGCTTCTGCCATGTGGATCACATCCCCAGCCAAATCAGCCCCTCCTCGTCCTCCATCCATCTCCCTCTCCTCTCGATCAGACAGGGGTCGGCCCCACAGATAGAAGACCACGACGGCATTCCAGGCGACAAAGAGAAAAGCACCACAGAGAATAGCAGAACCTCTCTTACGGAGCATGGCCCAAACAACTTACGAGGGAAAGGAAGTGACAAAGGAATGCAGAACACAAGAAGGACATGTGGAGAGGTTAATTGGTTAGTTTAAATCTTGTATTAAAGTAATGAAAACATAAACAGGTTAACATAATTAGGTAAAGCCTGAGTCAAAAAGACAAGGAATATGTATAAGGTATGAGGGAAAAATTGAGGGAGAGCTGGATTCATCTTGGACAGGAGGTAGGTGAGCTGGTTAGGGGATGAAAGCGCTGGTCTTCAGTTCATACCTTCCCTGTCAATCTGAAATGATAAAATTGATATCGATAAAGCACAGGGTTCAAAAGCTAGTCAATTAACAAAGTCACTGTCACTTACATTAATCGAGTACAGAAGTATGAACTATAAGCCCACTGTAGATAGTTGGAGGGAAAGACATATTGGAAAGGTGACATTCATAGGCTAATCGATTTTTATATCACCTGTAGCTAGCTCTCGCCACGCACCTCCGAAATGCGACAGATTTACTTTATTATCAGAGTAATTCATCCATTGTTTGATAACTATATTGGACCTTGGTAATCTTTCGACCGAATTGCTAGGCAGCTAATTTTAGACAGAAAATTTTATTCCCAATAATTAGCACTTACCTCCAGTTTCATAACGTAGAATTCGGTCTCTGTAGCCATTTCTTCCTTCATTTCACTAACCTCTTCGATGACAATATGCAGGATCAATAAGCAAGTGAAGATTAAATAATGTATCGTCGTCACACTTTAATTTGGATTGTTTTTATTATCAAATCAACTTCATTTCGACAGTTTCATTCCTGCCATTTGTTTTCTCAAGACACAAGAGTGCAGACTTCCGGATAGCATTTTTTTTACCGGAAGTCCTGCCTTAACCGTCACCTTGAGAATTTACCCAACTGGACCAAATAGGGCTGAGCAAATCCAGTACGATTCATAGTCATTAAACTGTATCACCCTGTGTACTAGTCTTAAACATACCTATCTTAGATGCATGTCTTTCGGAGAACGTTTTTTTGTCATGTTCTTAATGTTCTTTTATTTTCCCAATAAATATTAATATTCCAGATATGTTCATATTTCATGAATGTATTACATGGTAAAAATAATAATAAATAAGAGTTTTTCATGTTTACAAATGCAAAAATACTGCATTCAGCACAAGGGCTGTAGGCCTTTATTGATCATAGGCCTACTTACCATTGCATTTCCAGTAACTAAAGTAAACAAGAAGCAATCAATGGGCATACATGTCAGGATAATCACATTTTGCATAGGCTATTATCTTCCAGACCACAAAAGATGTCATTGTTCTTGGTTATTCATCAAAAAGGCCAAATTTGGCTTCAGCCCAATAAAGATAAATATCATGTTACCATACAATCACAGTTGACACCTGTCGAGAATCAACAGAAGAAAGTTGACCCTGGGCCTATATCTCATTCTAGTAAGGTAATCTGGCATCATTATGCAACAGGATAGGCTTATATAGCCAATCACACACCCATTTGTGTGCACCTTTAGTCATGTGATACTACATTCCTAACTCCTTTGTGTTCGTGACAATACATGGAACATTTTGTGTATCACAAGGGGTGAAATTATACACTGAGTGTACAAAACATTAGGAGCACCTGCTCTTTCCATGACATGGACCAGATATGGGCAACTGGCGCATGCGGCCGTGGCGCCCCTTTTGTAGGCCCGCTGAACTCTGTCGGGGTCTCAACTTACTGTTGAGTTAGAATACACACGGTGCAATTTCGAAATTTGGTTGTGATCAGCGGTCACTCAATTAGCCCATGTCAGCCATTTTATTTAGATTAGTAAGTTAGTCTAGCGGCCAGCTATCTTAAACTTGTAATAAGAATGGTGAAATGTTTTGTGGTCCCTACCACCATCAAAGTTGTCCATCCCTGACATAGACTGACCAGGTGAATCCAGGTGAAAGCTTTGATCCCTTATTGATGTCACCTGTTAAATCCACTTCGATCAGTTTAGATGAAGGGGAGGAGACAGGTTGAAGAAGGATTTTAAGCCTTGAGACAATTAAGACATGGATTGTGTATGTGTGCCATTCAGAGGGTGAATGGGCAAGACAAAATATTTAAGGGCCTTTGAACAGGGTATGGTGGTGCCAGGCACACCAGTTTGAGTGTGTCAAGAACTTCAATGCTGCTGGGTTTTTCATGCACAACAGTTTTCTGTGTATCAAGAATGGTCCACCACCCAAAGGACAACCAGCCAACTTGATACAACTGTGGGAAGCATTGGAGTCAACATGGGCCAGCATCCCTGTGGAACGCTTTCGACACCTTGTAGTCCTTGCAACTCAATATTAAGAAGGCGTTCTTAGTATTTTGTACACTCAGTGTACATGCAATGCAACCTGCAGATCAATAAAAGACTACAAACAATGTAGAGTATCCGGTGAAATCAAAAGGGCGTTAGATTGATTTGATGGAGTTTATAGCATGATTATTCCCTGAACAATATTTTGAAAATCTGTCAGATTTGTTGTTTATTTCTAATAATCCTCAGAGCTGACAGTGATATTTGGCTTTCATACAGCAAAGCGATTGTCAAAACAACTGAGTGACTTATCAACTGATAAGAAAACATGTCATCATGTAGCGTGTCTCAAAGTCAGGTGCTTACTGTTCAACGCCTTTCTGGAAGTCAGTTCCCCATACAAAGTGCTTTGAAAATATTAAAACAGTGTGTTTTCACATTGGACATTCCAACCGGGGGCCTGGGAGTGTCACCTATGCATATTTGGTAGTGTGTGTATGGGTGTGTCAGAGTCGTGTGTATAGGTGGCAGGGAAGTCAGGCGCAGGAGAGTTAAACTGAGTGTAAATGGTGACTTTTAATAAATGTCCACTTAACATGATACCAACACGAAAATGTACATACATAAAATAAACATGGGTACGAGGACCCGTCGCGCACCTATACACCAAGAAACAACACTTGACATAAAACAATCTCTGACAAAGACATGAGGGGAAACAGAGGGTTAAATACACAAGAGGTAATGGATGGGATTGAAAACAGGTGTGTGGGAAGACAAGACAAAACCAATGGAAAATGAAAAATGGATCGATGATGGCTAGAAGACCGGTGACGTCGACCGCCGAACACCGCCCGAACAAGGAGAGGCAACGACTTCGGCAGAAGTCGTGACAGGGTGTGCACTGGTGTTCAGGCCCTTAGTTGTGCCTTCCACTTTGTTCATTCAATGACTCACCCTGCAAAACTGAACAAAAATAGGCTACATTGTGAAGCATATTGTTTTGAACATATTTGTCATTACATTGGGGTATGGTTTTCATTGGGTATAGCACACAAATGTTCAGTGGTTCAGGCACAGTAGACTATGGCAGAGGCTTAATTATGAAATCTCAATGTTCTTCACTCACCTGTTGAACACTACTTCTGACAGAGGTGCTTTTTCCTCTGATCAGGTGTGTGGTCTGTCCCTCCATGGCAGCTTCCCCTACACCATTTGGCCTGGACCTGCAGAACACTCCCAGTTTCACATGCATGATTTCAGACACAAACAGGGTGAAAAATAAGCACCTGTTCTTCAGGGTAGACCAACCATTTAGGATAAAAGCAGAGATCATATTTTCCTCTATTTCCTTATTATGCCAAGTTATGGACACATTCAAAATGGCAGGGGAGGTTTCTATGATTTTGTCCCCCAAAAAGTGTTCTCATAGTTCCTATGAGTAATGCCATTTTTCATTTTGGGCATTTGGCACATTCAAGGAGCGCGGGGCCCCTGGCGAGCAAATTATTGGCTCCGTAATCTTTGCTTGACAGGTATAATTTCCTGACTCATAATCTCTCGTTTTGCTGTTCGACTCAAGTTTATATTCCACAGACACTCCATTTCCAAACTGAAGTCGTTGTCCTTGAAAAAATGACTTCCATACTGAGGGAGTTCGTTTTGGCAGCACGGAGTCACATACCGCTCCGCAAACCAATACGAGGCTGTATCCCGAGGTAGCAGGCCGCTTCTTCTTTGCTTGATTCCTGGCTAGGATATTCCCACGACACTGTAGAACAGCAAACAAAGCAGAAGCAGAAGGGGTAGAAGCCATCGTTCTCGATATTCTAGTGGTGACTGTCCACAACGTTAATTCTATTGTCACACATCTACCATAAACTTATGCAAGCACTGTAATTCAAGAGGAAAACATATCCATGTTTGACGACATAACTTTAGCTATTCAATCCGAACACTCGCACGGTTAGGCCAATATCCAGTTTGCGTCAGGGGTCTTTCTGGACCGGGGTCTGGTTCACCCAAGCAGAAGCTCCGAGGAATGGCGAACAAGGTTTGGTCCCCGCACAAAGTTGAAATAGATTGCATAAAACTGGTTTAAATGGATTAAAATAGAATAGCCTATGGACAATTGATATAAAGTCACAATTTACAACACCTGGCATTTCTCTCTGGCTTACACAATTTCAAATATTTGAAAATACAATAAACACACACACACACACACACACACACACACACACACACACACACACACACACACACACACACACACCTCCACCTCCACCTCCACACACACACACACACACACACACACCTCCACACACACCTCCACCTCCACCTCCACACACACACACACACACACACACACACACACACACACACACACACACACACACACACACACACACACACACACACACACACACACACACACACACAGAGAGAGAGAGAGAGAGAGAGAGAGAGAAAAAGAGACAACAATGCTATGTAATTACAATGTACCTGCCTATTGTATGTGCATAGAATTACTTGCTTTAGCATCACTAAATAGGCCTATAAAGTGGGAACAAAAAATGAATGGGTTTACCATAAGAATTACTTACTATAATGAATTTACCATAAGAACATCAAATTAAATACAGGGTGTTCTGGTTAACAGTGGTTGAAATAGACTTATGTCTGTGTCAACACCTGCTTGTAAAAAAGACAAAGACATACTCGCATAGCCAGATTAGGTCAAGTGGTGGCCCGAGCATCAGCTTTTTGTTGTTTACAAAATGAGTCTTGTTTCTGCTCTCACCACAAAATTAACTTTTAGGTAACCATTCAAATTTGATATTTTAATGATTAAGAGCATATTTCTTAAACAATTAATAAAACGCTTGCATGTTATACAACACATACGCTTAGTCATGCTGTCAAATGTCACTGCCTCCTTTCCATTATGAATTACTTGCATGCAAGGTGCCTTGTAAGAGGTTTGTCTGTCACACTGACAACCATAGAATGGAAAACATAGCTACTACAACTAGAACTAGTCATGAGTGACACTGTTTCACTGATACATACACTGAGTATACCAAACATTAGGAACACCTTCCTAATATTGAGTTGCACCCCGGTGCGCCTGGCACCTACTACCATACCCAGTTCAAAGGCACTTAAATCTTTTGTCTTGCCCATTCACCCTCTGAATGGCTCACATACACAATCCAGGTCTCAATTGTCTCAAGGCTTCAAAATCCTTCTTTAACCCGTCTCCTCCCCTTATCGAAACTGATTGAAGTGGATTTAACAAGTGACATCAATAAGGGATCATAGATTTCACTTGAATTCACCTGGTAAGTATATGTAATTGAAAGAGCAGGTGTTGTTAATGTTCTGTATAGTGTAGCTTTCAGTAAAATGTTAAAACAGTACACACACACATACACACACACTGAACCTGTCAGGAAATAGTACAAAAACGAAAAGAAAAATGAAAAGAAAATGATTCTCTAATGGGACTAAAAGAGGAAGGAGTGACCAACGTGCCGCCAGGCAAAGATCTTATCAGAAATCAAATCAGCACATTTGGTTTTACTGTAAGGCAACGGCATGTAACATGGCACTGGGTCTATAGGAAATGTCATTCATTTCAGGGTGGTAGGAATATATCTGCTATGGCAAGAGAGACCTATTCCATTGTTGTTGTTTTTTTTGTTTTTTACAAATGTATCATTCTTATTTGAACTCTAAATGTATATTCATATTTTGTACGTAAATATACATTAGTTAAACATCAATGAATGTAAAACAATCTTGAGCTGAACATTTTTACATCACAATGTAAAGAATAAGATAATGCTCAGTGTAATCAAATAATCTCTAACTTGTAATAATTCTCCATGGCAGACATCAGTGCAATTACATAGTACACAACTTTATAATAAATTACATTTCCCCAGACAACATTAATTGTCCTCTCTGACTTCACCGCAATAGCTTTCCCGTTCATATTTGGGTAAATGTTCCATGTTCATGATCTATATACTGCAGGAAGGAAGACAAAATGGTGGATAAAAAATAACTCTTGCGACACTTTTCCCATTAGTACTTCTTGTGCATCAGTCCTTCATAAACAACATGGCCCTTGATATGTATTGACCCCAGTTGAGTGTGCACTCATGAGTGCTTTCAGGGTCACCTTCCTTTTCAGTTCATTCACATTTTCTTCATAACTGAGTATTAGTAAAGAAAATGAAATGGCAGATATTAGGATCACTGACAATATTTGTCCTCTCAAAATATCTGAGTGATTCTCTCCTCTGGTCTTACTTCCCTTCATCCCACCACCATCCCCTCTTTTCCTCAGGGTAATTGACCCCCTGGTTATGGTTGGCTGGAATTCCCCTGGTTGGGTTTGCTGCCGTTGGGGAGGACCACATTGGGCAAGACCATGAAGGCCAGGATGCCCATCAGCATCAGCACCACGATGATGGTGATGATGGATGCCATCACGGTGTAGTAGCACTGGTCCGTGCGGAACATCCTGCGCAGGCGACCTCTGACCCTGCTAGGGGGGCGACCCACGTCCACGACAGTGGCGAGGCCCTGATCCATGGTGCCCAGCTGGAGGTTGCTGGAGGCCTGCCGGTCCTGCTTCTTGAGAGTGGGCAGGGTGAGGCTGGACTTGGCCAGGCTGGTAGTACCAGGAGGGGGCTTCTTGAGGACCAGCTTGCCCTTGCTGCGCTTGAAGCGCACGGACAGTGCCCTCTGCATCTCTGGAGGGAGTTTGCGGAAGATGTCCTTGTTGTTGCCCAACTGGGGCAGGTTGCGGCCATGGGGCAGGTTGGTGAGCTCTCGACACACAGGGCAGGAAAGAGACTTGAGCTCTAAGGAGGTGACGTTGATCCGGGCCAGGCACTCCAGACAGAAGGTGTGCCCGCAGGAGAGCAGCTTGGGGGTTTTAAAGACGTTGTCGTATTCGCAGAAGCAAACCACGCACTCAGTGTCCTCCATGTCGTTTTCCTGGGGGTCAAACTCCTTCTGGTTGCTGTCATCTCCAGCCCTGTCTTGCCTCCTGTTCTCCTCACTTCTACCACGCTCCCTTCTCAACCCTTTGTCTCTCTTTCTCTCCCTCCTTCTTCCAGATCCCCCTCCTCTCTCGGAGTCAGTGCTCATGGACCTACGCACCTTGGTGGATTTCTCCTTTTTCTCCTTCTTGATGCTGTCAGGTTTGGGTTTGACGTTGGGCGGCTGTTCAGCCCCGTAGCCTCCATCGGCACCCTGTCTTTCCCTGTTGTCACTCATGGTGGACAGAGGCAGGTGGAGGTGCTGTGGTAGAGACTTCAGCTGGAGTCAAATGGAGAGTGACATGAGGATCTGGTTTTTCACGTCTCTCCAGAGGAGCTGTGGAGGAATGTGATTGTCGGTGAGACAAGGGGATTGGTTTGTCACAGAGAGCTAATTTAGTTTAGGCAACATAAAGAGCATAGGGAATGCATTTCTAGCAATGACAACAAAAAGTACCTCGTCTATCTCAAATAGGTAAAGACAGGGAAATATACAGTTGAAAGCGGAAGTTAAAATACACTTAGGTTGGAGTGGGGCGGCAGGTAGCCTAGTGGTTAGAGCGTTGGACTAGTAACCGAAAGGTTGCAAGATCGAATCCCCGAGCAGACAAGGTAAAAAATCTGTCGTTCTGCCCCTGAACAAGGAAGTTAACCCACTGTTCCTAAAGGTAAAATTTGTAAGTCGCTCTGGATAAGAGCGTCTGCTAAATGACTTAAATGTAAATGAGTAATTAAAACTTGTTTTTCAACCACTCCACAAATTTCTTGTTAACAAACTATAGTTTTGGCAAGTCGGTTAGGACATCTACTTTGTGCATGACACAAGTAATTTTTCCAACAATTGTTTACAGACAGATTATTTCACTTATATCACAATTCCAGTGGGTCAGAAGTTTACATACACTAAGTTGACTGTGCCTTTAATCAGCTTGGGGAAAATTCCTGAAAATTATGTCATGGCTTTAGAAGCTTCTGATAGGCTAATTGACATCATTTGAGCATATGGAGGTGTACCTGTGGATGTATTTCAAGGCCTACCTTCAAACTCAGTGCCTCTTTGCTTGACATCATGTGAAAATCAAAAGAAATCAGCCAAGACCTCAGAAAAAAATGGTAGACCTCCACAAGTCTGGTTCATCCTTGGGAGCAATTTCCAAACGCCTGAAGGTACCATGTTCATCTGTACAAACAATAGTACGCAAGTATAAACACCATGGGACAGCGCAGCCGTCATACCGCTCAGGAAGGAGACGCGTTCTGTCTCCTAGAGATGAACGTACTTTGGTGCGAAAAGTGCAAATCAATCCCAGAACAACAGCAAAGGACCCTGTGAAGATGCTGGAGGAAACGAGTACAAAAGTATCTATATCCACAGTAAAACAAGTCTTATATCCACATAACCTGAAAGGCCGCTCAGCAAGGAAGAAACCACTGCTCCAAAACCGCCATAAAAAAGCCAGACTACGGTTTGCAACTGCACATGGGGACAAAGATCGTACTTTTTGGAGAAATGTCCTCTGGTCTGATGAAACAAAAATAGAACTGTTTAGTCATAATGACCATCGTTATGTTTGGAGGAAAAAGGGGGATGCTTGCAAGCCGAAGAACACCATCCCAACCGTGAAGCACGGGGGTGGCAGCATCATGTTGTGGGGGTGCTTTGCTGCAGGAGGGACTGGTGCACTTAACAAAATAAATGGCATCATGGACAATTATGTGGATATATTGAATCAGCATCTCAAGACATCCGTCAGGAAGTTAAAGCTTGGTCGCAAATGGGTCTTCCAAATAGACAATGACCCCAAGCATACTTCCAAAGTTGTGGCAAAATGTCTTAAGGACAACAAAGTCAAGGTATTGGAGTGGCCATCACAAAGCCCTGACCTCAATCCCATAGAAAATTTATGGGCAGAACTGAAAAAGCGTGTGCGAGCAAGGAGGCCTACAAACCTGACTCAGTTACACCAGCTCTGTCAGGAGGAATGGGCCAAAATTCACCCAACTTAATTGTGGGAAGCTTGTGGAAGGCTACCTGAAACGATTGACCCAAGTTAAACAATTTAAAGGCAATGCTACCAAATACAAATTGAGTGTATGTAAACTTCTGACCCACTGGGAATGCGATGAAATAAATAATAGCTGAAATAAATAATTCGCTCTTCTATTATTCTGACATTTCACATTCTTAAAATAAAGTGGTGATCCTAACTGACCTAAGACAGGGACTTTTTACTAGGATTAAATGTCAGGAATTGTGAGAAACTGAGTTTAAATGTATTTGGTAAAGGTGTATGTAAACTTCCGACTTCAACTGTAGTTTAGTCTATGAATATACCATAACTCATTACTTGCCATATAATCTATTGACTAGAATTCCATTTACACAAGCCAATGCTATTTTTGAGTTGTCATGCTAGGTTTCATACCCTCAGTTAGCTTGTGAATATGGATGAGCCATCGACAAACAAGACATAGCCAGTGGTCTGTACGACTGTGTAAAATGTAAATTACATTTGAGCATATTGACCAGGAACACGTTCAAAACAGTCTTGGTGTTCTGAACTGTAGAGCTGAAAATGCTGAGCTACTGAAATGTTAAATTCACATACTTTAACACATTATCTAGTAGAGTAAGTCACTATGGTATTTTGTATCAGTTACTCAACAAAAGTTGCATTAGTTGTAACGGTCATCAACATTGCAAACTATGTGCAAATAGTAATACGATTTTCAATGATTCAATATAGCGCCTATATTTGAGAGTATGGTACATTGAGTTCTCACAATGACAAGTTCATCATGATGGTGAACACTTACCTGTGGCGGTAGCTGACATGTACCAGTCTGTCAGAGATGGTCCTTCAAAGAGTACTTTCCCAGTGGAGAATATCCCATTCAGTGAGTCCCTTGCATCTCCATTGAGACACACCGAGACACTAACATGCCAAGTGAACCTTACTCCTCCAGTTTTCCCCCTCTGTTAATTTCTCTCCTTTCCCTTCTCTCTCTGTCAATCTGTGTACGGTATTTCCTCTTTATATTCCTCCTTCATCCTTCCCTTTTACATCTGCGGTGTATCGCTCTCTCTCGTCTGACCAGTTGTATCAGTTTATTTGGCATTAAACCACTGCCTCATGTTTGTGTGCGTCTGTGAAATGTGAGGGTAAACTGTTATCGCCGGATGTTTTTTTATCACATTGTGTGTATTTGTACATAGTTTATGGAACCTGTAGAACTGTAATGTGGGTAGTCTGGGTACCACTGTCAGATAGTGTTTTCCATGTCTGCGTGTGTAAACATTTGAAGCTTTCATGACATGTCAATCTTCACATAAATTGTATTAAAATGTCCTTAATGCTAATTTATTTCTAATGGCCACTACAGTTGTTTATCATCTAACTTTAAGTCCCACATTCCAAATTAATGTTTGACATTCTACAGACTAGAATGTGTTTGTTTCCTTGTCTGCTGTTGGACAGGTAAGTGATCGGCTGCATGGAAAACTCCACAAGGCTCTTGAAGCAGAGCACCGACCTGTCCAATGCACTCATGTCATGATGAATACGTGTCATACCTACAGTGTTTTTCTGGCATTAGACTAACGCATCACGTGCAGGTTTACCATAATGACAAGATAAACAGGATCCACCCAAAAGCAATCAATGCTATCTGCAATGGTTCAGCAACACCATTATGCACTTTATATGAAAACATTGAGGTCCAATGAACTTCACCCAGAACGAAAAATGTGTAAATAATTTCATTCACTAAGCCTTTTTAGGTAAACTAATGTTTAAAGGGTTGAAAAAAAAAATAGGCCATAGAAGCGCATGTAATCCTGATTTGTCATTTCATTTAGCAAACCTCACAGAAAAATACCAACAACCCACCAACTACAGCAGAAGAACCTTCTGCGGTTTCTATGACATTACGCTTAAAAGTCCAATGCACATCAGCCAGAATGTTACTCTTCTAAATAATTTCATTCAGTTGAAAACATTCTCGAAGCCACTACAGTCAAACTAATGTGCACATAATCCTAAAATCCCATCACGCTTCAGTTGTTTGAAATTGGCTGATCCCAGAAAATCATAACCCAAAAAAACATACTTCAACTAACAAACCGTGATCCCAGGATTTACATGTTACTGGTAGAAAAACATTATCCTGTGCCATTCAAACAGGCAAAGCAGCAACCTAAATATAGCCCCGATACTCTGAACTTCCTCATACAGGTAAATCAAAGACAGGAAGAAGTAGCTAATTCTATGTATGGGCTATCATAAGGTTAATGAATAATGGGGACAGGCATTGACAAATGTTCATGTTAGCAACTATGTAAACTGTCAGACACACCCATGTTAACAAAAACAAACACTTAGCTCCTAAGCTAGTCACAGGACAAAGCAAGTGCCTGTTAAAAGTTTATTCCCATAGAAAAAGAAAGAGACGACAGCAGAAACACACTGAAGTCAAACACACACAGCACTGTTTTATTTCAGTCTGGTAGGTGTAATTGGGACAAGAAAAGACATTTACAACCCCAACAACACCCAGACATTGGGAAACAAAAGTTAACTATTTAAGGAAAGTAAATAGGCAAACTCTCTGGTAGTTATTGGCCATTACGTACAAAGCAGTAGCCATGTCAGTTGGAGTAGTCATTTGTTTTGATCTGTCTTGCTGCTGTTTCTGCATCATGGAGTAGGGTGAAGTTACCCCCCTATACACTGATATTGGGTCAGTTTTGCATTTCAGCCCTAATGGTTAGGGCATGGGAAGCGGATCCTAGATCTGTACTTAGGGGAATCTTCACCCCGGACCCTGCAACATACCAGACACAGGAAACTCTGTGACAGTCCAAGTGCATAACATTTCCTTATCATCAAGCTCGTCTAGCTCCGATAGGTGGTTTATGATAAATAAGCCCATAACCATACAAGTTTTTATCCAGTTTCTTTTTTTTTGGGCTCAAGGGCCCCAAAGTTTTTTTTATATCACAGTTCCTTATGGCAGCCCTGCTTGGCTGTCTATCTCTGAGGGGAGAAAGTCTCTGTCTTTTCTAGCTCCTGTCCTTAGCCCAGCTCTTCCTTGGCCTTGCCCTGTTTGCGAGGCATCTTCTTACTGCTGCTGTCCTCCAGCTCCTTGTTCTTGTAGTAGTGGGGAGCCACCTCCAGCAGCCAGCTGCTGTCTATCTCAATCACCTTGAGGCAGAGAAAGAGGTTCGAATAAAAGGGGGAAAATATATTTACATGAATTCAATGTAAGAATAACAGCACCTTCCTTCCCCTTAAAATCGTATTCATTCTGTCCCATGCAGCTTAAATCTCAACATACATTATGTACAGTGCATTCGGAAAGTATTCAGACCCCTTGACTTTTTACACATTAGGTTACGTTGCAGCCTTATTCTAAAATTGATAAAATAAATACACATTTTCCCCCTCAATCTACACCCAATAATGATAAAGCAAAACCAAGTTTAGAAATGTTTGCTAATATACAGTACCAGTCAAAAGTTTGGACACACCTACTCATTCCAGGGTTTTTCTTTACTTGGACTATTTTCTACATTGTAGAATAATAGTGAAGACATCAAAACTATGAAATAACACACATGGAATTAAGTAGTAACCAAAAAAAGTGTTAAACAAATTAAATATATTTAAGATGTGAGATTCTTCAAATAGCCACCCTTTCTTTGCCTTGATGACAGCTTTGCACTCTTGGCATTCTTTCAACCAGCTTCACGAGGTAGTCACCTGGAATGCATTTCAATTAACAGGTGTGCCTTGTTCCTTCGAACTCATGGCTTGGGTTTTGCTCTGACATGCACTGTCAACTGTAGGACCTTATATAGACAGGTGTGTGCCTTTTCAAATCATGTCCAATCAATTGAATTTACCACAGGTGGACTCCAATCAAGTTGTGGAAACATCAAGGATTATCAACTGAAACAGGATTCATCCGATCTCAATTTCGAGTCTCATAGCAAAGGGTCTGAATACTTACGTAAATAAGATATTTCTGTTGTTTATTTTTAATATACACTGCTCAAAAAAAATAAAGGGAACACTTAAACAACACAATGTAACTCCAAGTCAATCACACTTCTGTGAAATCAAACTGTCCACTTAGGAAGCAACACTGATTGACAATAAATTTCACATGCTGTTGTGCAAATGGAATAGACAAAAGGTGGAAATTATAGGCAATTAGCAAGACACCCCCAATAAAGGAGTGATTCTACAGGTGGTGACCACAGACCACTTCTCAGTTCCTATGCTTCCTGGCAGATGTTTTGGTCACTTTTGAATGCTGGCGGTGCTTTCACTCTAGTGGTAGCATGAGACGGAGTCTACAACCCACACAAGTGGCTCAGGTAGTGCAGCTCATCCAGGATGGCACATCAATGCGAGCTGTGGCAAGGTTTGCTGTGTCTGTCAGCGTAGTGTCCAGAGCATGGAGGCGCTACCAGGAGACAGGCCAGTACATCAGGAGACGTGGAGGAGGCCGTAGGAGGGCAACAACCCAGCAGCAGGACCGCTACCTCCGCCTTTGTGCAAGGAGGAGCACTGCCAGAGCCCTGCAAAATGACCTCCAGCAAAAATTCCTAAAAACCTGTTATCGTTTTGTCATTATGGGTTATTGTGTGTAGATTTCTGAGAATTTGTAATTATTTAATCCATTTTAGAATAAGGCTGTAACAAAATTTGGAAAAAGTCAAGGGGTCTGAATACTTTCCGAAGGTACTGTATATAATACTGTATACAAAGACAATGCTACCTGGAGTCACTTGATATTACAACAAGACAGCAACAACTCTCCCCTAAAGTTTTACTTTGCCCTTCACGGTGGTGGATTGCTTCCAGATCTGCCTCACACGGAGAAACATACACACAAACATGACCACAAGTCTACTAGTACTGATGCCAGACCTGTCTCATGAACTCCTTGGTGGTGAAGACCAGCTCGTGGTAGATGAGCCAACGGGGCTGCTCCTCGAACAGGGAGCTGTTGGGGTGGACGTAGACTGTCTGCTGGTGCTTCACTGTCTTGTAGCCCCCCTTGCTAAGCCGCGCCGTGTGGTAGAAATACCCTGCCGTCACTGCCTGAGAGAAGGAGAGAACATATTTATTTAACATGGTTGTTCATTTGAGGTCAAAATACATATTTTTAAATGAAGTATCAGTGAGAGAGAGAGAGACAAAGAGAGGATGTATGAGTGATTCTATGTGTGCACGCTGTGAGAGAGTATGAGTGATCATGTTACTGAGATGGTGAAAATTGACCGCAAAAATCCCAAACAGATATAGTATTTGACAAAAACAGAGTCCTTTCAAACCTTGATTTCATACGATCACATATGCTTCTCTATTTATGCGTGGGAATACTTGGGAAGAGGTGTCCTAAATTAAAATCACTTTGAGCTGATTGTGGATTTTTTTAAACTTGGGGGGGGCCAAATAAAAACACCCACGGACTGCCTTTTGGGGAGTTCTTGTGTATCAGTTTCACTGGAGAATGGACTGTGATGATGAAGTTGGGAATTGGGAAAGCACGGAGCGTCCATTCAGATGCATATTAAGTGAACTCAACCTGCCTCTCCAACGGAGTGGCCGGCTTAACACCCGGCATGATTTAAGAACTGTTTTAAGAACTGTGCTCCTGTACCCCCAACAGCACACTTTTAGTTGTATCCAGATAAAAACACCTGATTCAACATGGAGGGCTTGACGTTTAGATGACAAGTTGAATCAGGTGTGCTGTTTGGGGGTACCCGAGGACTGGGGTTGGGAAACACTGGTCTACACTCCAGGAGGGTGTTTAAAAAAAATACATGGTTAACTAGAGGAAACGGTTTTAAGGTATGTTCATGGTTAAGCGGTTTTAAGGTATGTTCATGGTTAAGCGGTTTTAAGGTATGTTCATGGTCCAGCGGTTTTAAGGTATGTTCATGGTCCAGCGGTTTTAAGGTATGTTCATGGTCCAGCGGTTTTAAGGTATGTTCATGGTCCAGCTGTTTTAAGGTATGTTCATGGTCCAGCGGTTTTAAGGTATGTTCATGGTCCAGCGGTTTTAAGGTATGTTCATGGTCCAGCTGTTTTAAGGTATGTTCATGGTCCAGCGGTTTTAAGGTATGTTCATGGTCCAGCTGTTTTAAGGTATGTTCATGGTTAAGCTGTTTTAAGGTATGTTCATGGTCAAGCTGTTTTAAGGTATGTTCATGGTTAAGCGGGTTTAAGGTATGTTCATGGTCCAGCTGTTTTAAGGTATGTTCATGGTCCAGCTGTTTTAAGGTATGTTCATGGTTAAGCGGTTTTAAGGTATGTTCATGGTTAAGCGGTTTTAAGGTATGTTCATGGTTAAGCGGTTTTAAGGTATGTTCATGGTTAAGCGGTTTTAAGGTATGTTCATGGTCCAGCTGTTTTAAGGTATGTTCATGGTCCAGCTGTTTTAAGGTATGTTCATGGTTAAGCGGTTTTAAGGTATGTTCATGGTTAAGCGGTTTTAAGGTATGTTCATGGTCCAGCTGTTTTAAGGTATGTTCATGGTTAAGCTGTTTTAAGGTATGTTCATGGTCAAGCTGTTTTAAGGTATGTTCATGGTCAAGCTGTTTTAAGGTATGTTCATGGTTAAGCGGTTTTAAGGTATGTTCATGGTCCAGCTGTTTTAAGGTATGTTCATGGTTAAGCGGTTTTAAGGTATGTTCATGGTTAAGCGGTTTTAAGGTATGTTCATGGTTAAGCGGTTTTAAGGTATGTTCATGGTTAAGCGGTTTTAAGGTATGTTCATGGTTAAGCGGTTTTAAGGTATGTTCATGGTTAAGCGGTTTTAAGGTATGTTCATGGTCCAGCTGTTTTAAGGTATGTTCATGGTTAAGCGGTTTTAAGGTATGTTCATGGTCCAGCTGTTTTAAGGTATGTTCATGGTTAAGCGGTTTTAAGGTATGTTCATGGTCCAGCTGTTTTAAGGTATGTTCATGGTTAAGCGGTTTTAAGGTATGTTCATGGTCCAGCGGTTTTAAGGTATGTTCATGGTCCAGCTGTTTTAAGGTATGTTCATGGTTAAGCTGTTTTAAGGTATGTTCATGGTCAAGCTGTTTTAAGGTATGTTCATGGTTAAGCGGTTTTAAGGTATGTTCATGGTCCAGCTGTTTTAAGGTATGTTCATGGTTAAGCGGTTTTAAGGTATGTTCATGGTTAAGCGGTTTTAAGGTATGTTCATGGTTAAGCGGTTTTAAGGTATGTTCATGGTTAAGCGGTTTTAAGGTATGTTCATGGTCCAGCTGTTTTAAGGTATGTTCATGGTTAAGCGGTTTTAAGGTATGTTCATGGTTAAGCGGTTTTAAGGTATGTTCATGGTCCAGCTGTTTTAAGGTATGTTCATGGTTAAGCGGTTTTAAGGTATGTTCATGGTCCAGCTGTTTTAAGGTATGTTCATGGTTAAGCGGTTTTAAGGTATGTTCATGGTTAAGCGGTTTTAAGGTATGTTCATGGTCCAGCTGTTTTAAGGTATGTTCATGGTTAAGCTGTTTTAAGGTATGTTCATGGTCAAGCTGTTTTAAGGTATGTTCATGGTTAAGCTGTTTTAAGGTATGTTCATGGTCAAGCTGTTTTAAGGTATGTTCATGGTTAAGCGGTTTTAAGGTATGTTCATGGTCCAGCTGTTTTAAGGTATGTTCATGGTCCAGCTGTTTTAAGGTATGTTCATGGTTAAGCGGTTTTAAGGTATGTTCATGGTTAAGCGGTTTTAAGGTATGTTCATGGTCCAGCTGTTTTAAGGTATGTTCATGGTTAAGCGGTTTTAAGGTATGTTCATGGTTAAGCTGTTTTAAGGTGTGTTCATGGTTAAGCGGTTTTAAGGTATGTTCATGGTTAAGCGGGTTTAAGGTATGTTCATGGTCCAGCTGTTTTAAGGTATGTTCATGGTTAAGCTGTTTTAAGGTATGTTCATGGTTAAGCGGTTTTAAGGTATGTTCATGGTTAAGCGGTTTTAAGGTATGTTCATGGTTAAGCGGTTTTAAGGTATGTTCATGGTCCAGCTGTTTTAAGGTATGTTCATGGTCCAGCTGTTTTAAGGTATGTTCATGGTCCAGCTGTTTTAAGGTATGTTCATGGTCCAGCTGTTTTAAGGTATGTTCATGGTCCAGCTGTTTTAAGGTATGTTCATGGTTAAGCGGTTTTAAGGTATGTTCATGGTTAAGCTGTTTTAAGGTATGTTCATGGTTAAGCTGTTTTAAGGTGTGTTCATGGTTAAGCGGTTTTAAAGGTATGTTCATGGTTAAGCGGTTTTAAAGGTATGTTCATGGTTAAGCGGTTTTAAAGGTATGTTCATGGTTAAGCGGTTTTAAGGTGTGTTCATGGTTAAGCGGTTTTAAGGTATGTTCATGGTTAAGCGGTTTTAAGGTATGTTCATGGTTAAGCGGTTTTAAGGTGTGTTCATGGTTAAGCGGTTTTAAGGTGTGTTCATGGTTAAGCGGTTATAAGGTATGTTCATGGTTAGTGTGCGTTCACAGTCACACCGACCTTGCGGATGGGTACCATGTCTCCGCCTGAGCTGCACACCTCCACCTCGATCCTGTCCATCAGGCCCTCCAGCTGCTCCCTGACATCCCGTGCCCGCTTCATGGAGCGGAACTGGATGAAGTTCTCATAGCACCACTGGGTGGAGTAGCCACTCTCCAGCCACTGAGGGACAAATGAAGCAGTCAATATCACAGACTGAAAAAACATAGAACAGCATTTCCCAAACTTTTTGTACAAATAATTATAATTATGTTCCGGCACCCACACCATCCGCTCCGACAAAAATCAGCCCGCTGCTGAACATAGTTGCCTTCCCCTGCATTAGGGCATTACCATGGCTAAATGGTTTGCAACAGAAAAACGAAGATGAAGATCCTCCATGTTTGTCTCTTTTTTATTTTTACAGTTGGTGCCAAATGAATATGACCCAGAACTGCTACCCTGATCCCTTATATGAGACAAGTGGAAACAAAGTGGGGTAGTATCACATCTTTATCTTAACTATCAAACCCAATCCTCCTGACCTGTGTGTAGACGTTAAGCAGCACCATATGGTCTCCTCCGGGCACCACAAAGTTCTGCCTGGCATTGTCGGCGTGAACCACCTTGTCTTTGGGCCGGTAGAAGATGGAGTTGTTCACAGACAGCATGGCCGCGATGGTCAACACCTCCTCAGAACACTTATACCTGGAGAGACAGAGGAAGATGGGAAAGTTTAGTGAAATACATTAAGGGGTTTCATGTCCTGTTGAATAATTGTCAATAAAGCACTTTTGTAATAAGAATAAAATAAATTATTGATTGGGGGGGTGAGAGAAAAAAAGAGAGAAAGGGGAATGATGAGCAAGGTAACAGAATAATAATAATAAAACTACATTCATTCCATGCCAGTGCCAGGATTGCCATAGAGACTCACTGTTCTGAGGCCAGGATCATCTTGCTCAGCATAGGGTCCACCGGCAGCTCAGCCATCCTGCGGCCCAACTGGAACACAACACACATGACATGACCTTTCACATCAAATAGTCACCTTTCAAAGGTATTAGAAGCCAATATGTTCATTCACCTGCCTAATGGTGATGGAATCGATTTGCCCTATTATATATCCTCCCTTCATTCCCAGAGGTCATTTGCACTTTTTAGGTTTGATTTATTCTCACCAAAGAATAAAAGGGAAAGACAAAACAGTACAGATAAAAATAAAACAAGCAACCACACCCCAAAAAATATATAAGAACAAAAAAAGGTTTTCAATCAGTTAAACAAAGCATACTAATTATAACTGTACATGACATACTCAGTATAGAAGAAAAAACATGTTTGATTATGTGTGTGTGTGTGTGAGAGAGAGTTAGGCTACATGGAGGTAGTTTGGGTCATCGGGCTGACCCCTAATCTACGCTTGAAGTTATTGAGGGATGATGATGTTTTGGCAATGTGAAGATAGGAATTCCAGAGTACGAACCCTCTGTATCTGCTAGAGAACTGACTATGTGAGGTGCGGCAGTGGGAAGGGTAAAGGTGTCTTGTGTATGCATGGATTTGGGAATTAACCTGAATTAACCATTGAAGGGTTTAGGTGGATTGTCTGGGAGGCATGTGTATTTGTAGATGAAGGTGCATCATTTGAGTATATTAATGTTGTAGATAGACAATATATTGAGTTTCTTAAATGGAGGGAGAGCTGGAGCCAAGTAGTTAGAGGAGGTGGCTAGTCTTGTACGTTTATTTGTGTGATGAGTCATTTGTGTAGGTAGAAAGCATATGTACTGGCCCAGACAATATTGCAGTAAATAATATATGGGTAAATTAAGCTGAGGTATAGTGTCAGGAAGCAAGCCTGATGACCCAAACCACTAATCTTTCTGATGATACCAAAGGACTTCAACACTTTGCTGCACACAAAGTGAATATGATCTTTCCAGGACAACTTTTCATCAACTAGAACACCTAGGAATGTTGTAGATTAAACCTGGTTCATTTCATTCCCACCAATTGAGATTCTGGCTCTTATAAAAATATATCTGATTCTTACCAGTAAATACAACGAAGTTGGATTTTTTATTACATTTAAAAGATCATTTGTTTATATGGAAATTCAGAAAACTGAGTTGGCTTCGTTGATTAGTGAATCGAAATTCTCGTGTGATAAAATAAAATTTGTATCCTCAGCAAAAAGAATGGGAAGTACGGTAGAAGACACAGCATCAAGGTCATTGATATAGATTAGTAATAACCAAGGTCCAAGGATCGAACCCTGTGGAATGCCACAGGATATCTTGACCCTGGCAGATTTGGTTTGTGGGCATTTAAACATGAGATGGAGGAGTCCACCGTGCCCGAGATCCAGAGAACTAACCTGGGCAATGTAGTGCTACTGCTCAAGAGCTTGGGTACGGAACAGTTCTCTATCATAAACATAATTATATAGCCACGTATAATAATTTAAACCGTAATAATGCAATTTAGCAAGTAATATTTCATGATCAACCCTGTCAAACACTTTGGATAAATCTAGAAAGATGCCAAGAGCGTATTCATTGTTGTTCGGGCCTGTAAAGAGTTTATCCACAAGTTGTAAGAGCCAAATCTGTAGATTAGTTTTACCAAAAAACATATTGGTGGTCATATAGAATAGTGTTGGTTTAAATGTTTCAACATTCTTTTATACAACAGTTTCTCTAGGATTTTAGAAAAACACAGTAGTACAGATACTGTGCAATAATTTGTAAAATATCTTGCAACCCCAGATATATAGAGGGGGATAACTTTGGCAATTTTCAAATCTTTAGGAACAACACCAGTTTGCATTGATTTGGTAAAGATGTACGTTAAAGGCTCAATAATGGAGGAAGACAATGATTTCACCAAAAAGGTACCTCATCATGACTTGCTGCTGATTTCTTTAAGTTACCAATCGCCTCCATTACATCAGGTGGATCAAACTAAAGCAGAGAAGGAAAATGTCCCTTAATGTAACCCAAGGGATTTCCATAAATGTTTTTGATTTTCGTTGACAGAGAGGAACCAACATTCGCAAAAAAGTTATTCGATTCACGAGATAACATCAGGATCACTACAGGTCTTATCTCCAACAATAAATTGAGATGGGATAGCCGTAGAAGCCTTTTTCTTATTCAACTGATTTAACAAGGGAGGAGGGAACGGTGCCAATGCGATTGAATGGTGCCGGGGTTTTGATAGACAGTCAGGCGTTAGTTACCTTGGTGAGCTCTCCGAGGTGGTTGAGCGCACCCAGTGCGTACAGCTGCTCCAGAGCTAGCACCAGGGTCTCGTGAGGGGGCGGGTCCATGAAGTCAAAGTGGATGAGGTCATTAATTCCTGTCGGGAAAAAAATATACGCCACTCCAATGTAAAACAAATCGACACGTGGGTTTGAGACGCTCATAATGAGGCCCTTTGCTCCACTAAGTCAAGTAAGTCAAACTCATAATAGTCAACTACAGACTATACTTCAGTGGATTACTTCAAGAGGACTTCTGTGCTTTTTAAAACGTGTTCTCTTATTTAGCACTGCGACATGACTTATAAAGAGTTTGTTCCGTACCCAAGCTCTTGAGCAGTAGCACCACGTTTCCCAGGTTAGTTCGCTGGATCTCGGGCACGGTGGACTCCTCCATCTCGTGTTTAAACGCCCACGCAGTGTAGAGACGGAAACACTTCCCAGCGGCCACTCTGCCTGCACGACCTGCTCGCTGATTGGCTGAGGCCTGTGGTGGATCAAAACACAGATGGAATCAGCAAACGGTCAGAATGTTGTCCAGAGAACTAAATCTACAAAAATGACAGTCAAAGAAACAGGTGTTTGAAATACTGGCAAGAGGCCTCTCCCACAACCACGGTACAACAACCCCAATAAGAGCCACATGAATGACACTTTCTCTGACAATGACAACAAAATGGCTCGTTTGAAAACCAAACTAGCGTGTTACCCGTGAGCAAGGCGTGACAATCAGAGACTCCATCCCAGTGCGGGCGTTATAGCTCTTCTGCTTGCAGAAGCCTGGATCTATGACGTATATGATCCCATCGATGGTTAGAGAGGTCTCCGCAATGTTAGTGGCCACCACCACCTAAGGACACGCAGAGAGAGGACACTTTGTACATCAGATAATGTGTTGGTACACAACACCACAAGAGAATGAGAAACATGGAGGCAGGAATCTGAAGAATGATGTCTTAAGTGGTCAAATCAAATGTTATTTGTCACATGCGACGAATACAAATCAAATGTATTTATATAGCCCTTCTTACATCAGCTGATATCTCAAAGTTTTGTACAGAAACCATCCTAAAACCCCAAACAGCAAGCAATGCAAGTGTAGAAGCACGGTGGCTAGGAAAAACTCCCTAGAAAGGCCAAAACCTAGGAAGAAACCTAGAGAGGAACCAGGCTATGAGGGGTGGCCAGTCCTCTTCTGGCTGTGCCGGGTGGAGAACGTGGCCAAGAACATGGCCAACAGGTGTACACCTTACCGTGAAATGCTTACTTACAAGCCCTTAAAAAAAAAAAAAAAGCATTGTTGGTTAAGTATTCAGTAAAAAATGGATCGGTAGAAAATAAAACAAACAAATAATTAAACCGCAGCAGTAAAATAACAAGCAAGGCTTTATACAGGGGGTGCCGGTACAGAGTCCATGTGCGGGGGCACCGGTTAGTCGAGGTAATATGTACATGTAGGTAGAGTTAAAGTCACTATGCATAGATTAGAAACAGAATAGCAGCAGCATAAAAGAGGGGTCTGGGTAGCCCTTTGATTAGCTGTTCAGGAGTCTTATGGCTTGGGGGTAGAAGCTGTTAAGTAGCTATTTGGACCTTGACTTGTCACTCCGGTACCGCTTGCCGTGTGGTAGCTGAGAGAACAGTCTATGACTAGGGTGGCTGGAGTCTTTGACAATTTTCAGGGCCTTCCTCTGACACTACCTGGTATAGAGGTCCTGGATGGCAGGAAGCTTGGTCCCAGTGATGTAAGCACTACCCTCTGTGGTGCTTTGCGGTCGGAGGCCGAGCAGTTGCCATACCAGGCAGTGATCCAACCAGTCAGGATGCTCTTGATGGTGCAGCTGTAGAACCTTTTGAGGATCTGAGGACCCATGCCAAATCTTTTCAGTCTTCTGAGGGGGAATAGGCTTTGTATTGCCCTCTTCACAACTGTCTTGGTGTGCTTGGACCATGATAGTTTGTTGGTGATGTGGACACCAAGGAACTTGAAGCTCTCAACCTGCTCCACTACAGCCCCGTCAATGAGAATGGGAGGGTGCTTGGTCCTCCTTTTCCTGTAGTCCGCAATCATCTCCTTTGTCTTGATCACGTTGAGGGAGAGGTTGTTGTCCTTGCACCACACGGCCAGGTCTCTGACCTCCTCCCTATAGGCTGTCTCATCGTTGTCGCTGATCAGGCCTACCACTGTTGTGTCATCGGTAAACTTGATGGTGGTGTTGGAGTCTTACCTGGCCATGCAGTCATTAGTGAACAGGGAGTACAGGGGGGACTGAGCACGCACCCGAGGGGCCCCCGTGTTGAGGATCAGCGTGCCGGATGTGTTGTTCCCTACCATTACCACCTGGCGGTGGCACGTCAGGAAGTCCAGGATCCAGTTGTAGAGGGAGGTGTTTAGTCCCAGGGTCCTTAGCTTATTGATGAGCTTTGAGGGCACTATGGTGTTGATCGCTGAGCTGTAGTCAATGAATAGCATTTTTACATAGGTGTTCCTTTTGTCCAGGTGGGAAAGGGCAGTGTGGAGTGCAATAGAGACTGCATCATCTGTGGATCTGTTGGGGCGGTATGCAAATTGGAGTGGGTCTAGGGTTTCTGGGATAATGGTGTTGATGTGAGCCATGACCAGCCTTTCAAAGCACTTCATGGCTACAGACGTGAGTGCTACGGGTCAGTAGTCATTTAGGCAGGTTACCTTTGTGTTCTTGGGCACAGGGACTATGGTGGTCTGCTTAAAACATTTTGGTATTACAGACTCAGTCAGGGACAGGTTGAAAATGTCAGTGAAGACACTTGCCAGTTGGTCAGCGCATGCTCGGAGTACACGTCCTGGTAATCCATCTGGCCCTACGGCCTTGTGAATGTTGACCTGTTTAAAGGTATTACTCACATCGGCTGCGGAGAGCGTGATCACACAGTCGTCCGGAACAGCTCTTGCTCTCATGCATGTTTCAGTGTTACTCGCCCTGAAGCGAGCATAGAAGTAATTTAGCTCGTCTGGTAGGTTCGTGTCACTGGGCAGCTCTTGGCTGTGCTTCCCTTTGTAGTCTGTAATAGTTTGCAAGCCCTGCCACATCCGACGTGCGTTGGAGCCGGTGTATTACAATCTTAGTCCTGTATTGACACTTTGCCTGTTTGATGGTTCGTCGGAGGGCATAGCTGGATTTCTTATAAGCTTCCGGGTTAGAGTCCCGCTCCTTGAAAGCGGCAACTGTACCCGTTTGCTCAGTGCGGATGGGGCCTGTAATCCAGGGATTCTGGTTGGGGTATGTATGCATGGTCACTGTGGGGACGACATCGTCGATGCACTTATTGATGAAGCCAATGACTGATGTGGTATACCCCTCAATGCCATCAGAAGAATCCCGGAACATATTCCAGTCTGTGCTAGCAAAACAGTCCTGTAGCTTAGCATCTTCTTCATCTGACCACTTTCTTATTGACCGAGTCACTGGTGCTTCCTGCTTTAGTTTTTGCTTGTAAGCAGGAATCAGGAGGATAGAATTATGGTCAGATTTGCCAAATGGAGGGTGAGGGAGAGCTTTGTACGAGTCTCTGTGTGTGGAGTAAAGGTGGTCTAGAGTATTTTTCCCGTCTGGTTGCACATTTAACATGCTGATAGAAATTAGGTAAAACTGATTTGAGTTTCCCTGCATTCAAGTCCCCGGCCACTAGGAGCGCCACCTCTGGATGTGCGTTTTCCTGTTTGCTTATGGCTGTATACAGCTCATTGAGTCCGGTCTTAGTGCCAGCATTGGTCTGCGGTGGTATATAGACAGCTATGAAAACTCTTGGTAAATAGTGTGGTCTACAGCTTATCATGAGATACTCTACCTCAGGCGAGCAAAACCTCAAGACTTCCTTAGATTTCATGCACCAGCTATTGTTTACAAATATACATAGGCCGCCGCCTCTTGTCTTACCAGAGGCCGCTGTTCTATTCTGCCGAAAAATCTTAATACCCGCCAGCTGTATGTTAATCATGTTCGTCGTTCAGCCATGGCTCGGTGAAACATAAGTTTTTACAGTTTTTAATGTCTCGTTGGTTGGATATAAGTGCTCGTAGTTCGTCTATTTTATTTATCGATTGATTGTTGTCTAAAAGGACCGATGGTAAAGGCGACGGACCGTCGTCCGAGATATCTCCGTCTTTTCGCTCCTGCGAATGACGGGGATGAGGGCCTCGTCGTGTGTCTGGAGTAAATCCTTCCTGTCCGACTCGTTGAAGAAGAAGAATTCCTCCAGTACGGGGTGAGTAATCGCTGCCCTGATATCGAGAAGCTCTTTTCGGTCAAAAGACACGGTGGCAGAAACATTATGTACAAAATAAGTTAAAAATAATGTGAAAAAACATACACAATAGCACAATCGGTTACAGGATCGTAAAGCGGCGGCCAACTCCTTCGGCGCCATTAGCGTAAAATGCGCCAGATGACATAGTAGAATAGAATCTACTACATTGACATAAGTGCAGCATGAAATCTACAATAACCTAGGTTGAGTTGGATTTCCATTTGGGTAAAGAAAATAATGCATACATATATTTTTTTACATTATTTGATCACAGAAGATAAAACATATTTCCAAAGTGGTCCTTGAGCACCCCCTAGTGGCCCAAGTGTAAATGGACAGAAGAGGTCCTCTCACCTTGCGTGAGCCAGGGGGTGTGGGGCTGAAGATCTTGGCCTGCATGTCGGAAGGTAGGTTGGCGTAGATGGGAAGCACCAGGAGCTCCGATATCTTAGAACCCAGACGCCTGCATCTCTCCTGCAGCAGCTCACAGCAAGTCTCAATCTCCTCCTGTGGAAATAGAGAGAGACGGGAGAGCGGTAAGGACAGACACCTTGGCAGAAAGTAAGTTGACTGAGAACACATTCTCATCTACAGGAATGACCTGGAGAATAGTTACAGGGGAGGAGAGATGAATGAGCCAATTGGAAGCTGGGATGATTAGGTGGTATGAGGGCTAGATTTAGCCAGGACACCGGGGTTAACACCCCCTACTCTTACGATAAGTGCCAGGGGATCTTTTAGAGACCACAGAGAGTCAGGACAACCGTTTAACGTCCCATCCGAAAGACGGCACCCTACACATTAAAGAGCCACATACAGAATGAATAGACTTAAGATGGTTGCTGATGTAGTGTGATTTACCAGATGTAGTGTGATTTACCAGATGTAGTGTGATTTCCAGATGTAGTGTGATTTACCAGATGTAGTGTGATTTACCAGATGTAGTGTGATTTATGAGATGTAGTGTGATTTATGAGATGTAGTGTGATTTATGAGATGTAGTGTGATTTACCAGATGTAGTGTGATTTATGAGATGTAGTGTGATTTACCAGATGTAGTGTGATTTACCAGATGTAGTGTGATTTATGAGATGTAGTGTGATTTATGAGATGTAGTGTGATTTATGAGATGTAGTGTGATTTACCAGATGTAGTGTGATTTATGAGATGCAGTGTGATTTGTAATAGGCCTAGCTAATGTGTAGTGACTGATGTAGGATCTGATGTTGAGTGAGAGCAGATGTAATGTGACGTAGTAGCCGAGGTAGATGATGTAGTAGCTGATGTAATGTGAATGTCAGCGTTGAGGTGAGGGGTCAAGGTGCGAGTGTGCCAGACCTGTCCAGTGAGGAAGACCAGACAGTCTCCAGGGGGCTGTGTGACGTGGATCTGTAGCACCGACACAACACAGGCCTCCAGGTAGTCGGCCTCAGGAGCCTGAGAGAGAGAGAGAGAAATAGTAAACAATACCAGAGAGCAAAACGTACAATAGAACAGATAATTGGCCTCCATCTTTGACTTACATTAGTATCATCCATCACTTCTCACGAGTGAAATGATTCACATTCTAAAAGGTATTTACAGTCATTCAAAGTTATGCATATGGCTGCATTCCGTTTCTTCCGCCTTCTCTCAAAGAGTGCACTTGCTCACTTCCTGTCGCAGATTTAAAAGGCTCTATATTGGTTTAAACATTGCCCGGAGGGAGTTTTCATGTTAAATCCATCGTGGGAAATGCGCAAGTGCACACTTCGGGAGAACGGTGGAGAAAGGGGATGCAATCTTTGTCCTGAGGCCATTTCACTATACAGATGGTCAGCAGAGGTACCTTAGTGTAGAAGATGTCCACAGGGAACCTCCTGCCGGGGATTCTGAATACCGGAGCGTCGTCAAAGAAGCAGGAGAAGCGCTCTGTGTCCAAGGTGGCGCTGGCCACCAGCACCTTCAGGTCTGGACGGAACCGGGCAATGTCCTTGATCAGACCAAACAGGATGTCTGTGTGCAGCGTCCGCTCGTGGGCCTCATCAATGAGGACCACACTGAGAGAGGGGAAGGGATCATTGATCATGTATTGTTATCCATACTGACTGTAAACAATATGGCACGGAATTATTTCATTTCTTATTTTTGTAAAACACAATATACCACTTTTAAACATAAACCTCCACATATGGAAAACATATCTAAAGATAAGGACAGATGGGGCATATAGTGGTACCTGTAGCTGGCCAGATCAGGCTCTGTCAGGAACTCTCTGAGCAACATTCCATCAGTCATGTATTTGAGTACTGTCCTCTCCGACGTACAGTCCTCAAAACGAATACTGTAGCCTACCTGAGGAAGAAAGGGGTGGTTGGACAAATAAGGTTAGTTTATGTTTTCTACCATATACAGTAAGAATAATTTATGCTTCATCAGAGTGAAAGAGAGCGGTTGTGCCATTTTCACCTCGTTGCCCAGCTTGACGCCCACTTCTTGTGCCACCCTGGCTGCTACGGACATGGCGGCCACTCTACGGGGCTGGGTACACCCAATCTTCATGCCTCCATCATTGTATCCCTAGGAGATTTAAACCCAGACAACAGGTCAACAAAGATAACATACACAGAAAAGCATAATGCCACAAATGGATCAGGTTGGAAGACTACAAAAAAATTGGGGGGACAAAACACTGAAGATTCAAGACGACTTTGTCAAATATACACAAAATGTCCAATGGAAATGTGTCCTCTGCTTTTCTCTAACCTCTTTGATGTGTGTCCATAATAATGTTTATGGACGTGGCCCTTGAATAACGTGTACCCACCGACTCCATGAGGAACTGGGGGATCTGGGTGGTCTTGCCGGAGCCCGTCTCTCCCTCGATGACCAGGATCTGGTGCTGCTGGATGGCCAGGAGCAGGTCCTCTCTGTAGGGGAACACGGGCAAGCTGCGTCTCACTTCCTGGATGGACTGCTTCTGGACCTCCGCCTGGGACAAGGCTGCCTGCTCCTGCTCCTGGAGACACACAGCATACAGAGATGAAGACAATATTGCAATTGCACTGTATTGTTCATTGTGACATGGAAATTTGTCCTTGGCACAGTTAGAAATGCTCCAGAAGCTCAGGTGTGTACTTGTTGATTGCTATTGAATATGTATGGAATGTTAAATATTTTCTGAATTTGAATTATTACAATATTTTGTTCGACTAACATCCATAATTATAGCTCTATTCCTTGCAATCTATCAGAGATAAACGCTTCAATTATAAAAGTTAGTGTCAACCAACCTTTTCATCCTGGGTTCCCTTCATGATGACGGCACTGCTGACAAAGTTGATCATCTCGTCCTCCTCCAGGATCAGCTGGTACTTCTCTCTTTCTGCCTTCAACCCTTTCTCCCTCTCCTTCTTGGCCCCGAAGCTGAGCGAGGCGGTCTTCAACCTCTCCTCCTCCCAGCGACCCTGCTCTCCTCCACCCTCCATGGGCATCTCCAACTCCAGCTCCATGTCCCTCTGGGGAATATCCTAGAGAGATGGAGAAAGAGAGAGAGGGTCGGAGATAGAGGGAGGGACAGAGGAAGAGGGAAATAGAGTGAGCGAGATATATATAATCAAGCCCCGGATCTTAGTGTTTCACATATCTCCATTTCAACAAGAGTACTGGCTATCCATGGCAGGACCATTACCAGCCAACTATCTCCTCCTTACTTTACTCCTCTTCTCCTCCGGCATGTAGTATCTGTTCTTCCTCTCCTCTTTCTCCTTGTCGCCGGCTTTCTTGTAGTCCTTGGCCAGGTCTCGGAGGTTGCGCTTGTACTCCAGCTCCTTCCGCTCCCTCTCCGTCAGCGCGTCCGTGGAGAACAGGTACTCCTCGTCGGCTATCTCTGCCTCCAGGTCCTCCAGCTTCTCAGCCTCTCTCTTGGACAGGTAGTTCCTGCGAGACTCCTTCCGCAACTCTGGAAGCTATAGAAAAGACGAGAAGATAGGTGGTGACCATAGTCATATAATGAGTCTGAGGGGCTCTCCCTGTTCTAGTAATTCTATTTCTACTGTTTTTTTTTATACCTAGACGATAGTCTATTATACAATAAGTTACTGTGAATTTGATAATGTGCTCACGATTTTCTTGTGATCCTCCTCTGCCATCTTTAGTCTTTTCTGAGCCTCCTCGTAGCCCTGGTGAAAAGGTCATGGAAAAACATTTAGCCAAAAATCAAAACACACCTACAAGTACACTAGTAAGTCAAATGTACTGGGTTGGGTCCCATCATTTTGATAGTCAATCCCACCTTCTTGTCCGTTCTCTCCATGATGTTCCTCGTCTTGTCTTTGTCCTTTAGTTTCATTCGTTCGGCAAAGGCATCCCTCTCTTCCAGATCCAGTACGCGTTCTCTCTCTTCCTTCTCCCACTCCTCCTCCTCATCATCCTTCTTACTGGACTTCTGGTCGCCATGGCCCAGCTTACTACTGAGAAAGAGAAAGGGCCTTTTAGAAACTCAAATCATACAATCTAAGTGGAGGCTTGTTCAAGCAGGCATTGAAGCCACTGAGGAGTAGCAGCTGAAAAAATCAAGACTACACAGCATGAAAACAATCAAAATATTCCCGGGTAACTGGCTTCATTTTTGTAATGTATTTATGGTTGCAAGTCAGTTAATGAGACCATAGACTCCTGAAGCTGCATCCTGTCTCCCTGAAGTCCATACAAGTCAAATACAGCTGTCAACATTTAGCTAAAAAGCAACAAAAGAGAGGAAAGCAGGTAGAACCTGTCACAAGCAAGCAACATGAAACTCTATTCCAGGTTGATTACCTTTTAGGGGTCTCCTCTTCACTAGATGATTGACTCTCCTCCCTTTTCCTGAGGTGCTTCCTCTTATCGCCTCTGTCTTTACTTTTCTTCTTCTCCTTCTCCCTCTCTCTCACTGCCTCTCCGTCACTCTCGCTGTCCGACAGTAGGGTGTAAGTTCGATTCTTCCTCTCAATCTCCATGACGTGTCGCTCTATCGCTCTGGCTGGCTTTTCAACCACTTGCTTACGAGGAATCTGAAACACATAGATGAAAGTCATTTCTAGATGCTCATAATAACCACAGTAAAAATAAGAAACAAGCACGCAGTTAAAACACAAAGAAAGCAAATCATTTTACCTTTTCATACAGTTCCTGTGCAAAGGCGATCACTCTCTGATTAATGTCGATGGTGCCCGTCGACTTGAGGTGGGCCACAAAGCCTTGAGAGCTCGAGGATTTACGCGCGGAGCCAATCATGAACTGGGCGACATATCTGTCACTAAGGCCAAGGATGTCGTGCAGACTGTCGCTCACCCATTGTTCTAGGTTTGCCATTTTGCCTAATTGGGAGACAAAATCAGTTAGCTACAGTAGATGTAGACCGAGAGTTGTACAGTACTAGGTATCACAGGAGGCTGCTGAGGGGAAAACGGCTCATAATAATTGCTTATCCCGCTCCAGTCATTACCACGAGCCAGTTCTCCTCAATTAAGGTGCCACCAACCTCCTGTGCTTGGTATATAAAATGTCATTCTGTAGCAATGGTGATGATGTAGCAGGGAATGGCTGGCACAGCAAGATTCATATGCTACACAAGGGTATATTGAAGCAATAAGGCAGGAGAGGGTGTGGTATGTGACTATGGGCTGTTCTTAGGCACGAAGCAACGTGAAGTGGCTGGATACAGCCCTTACCCATGGTATATTGGCCATATACCGCAAGGGGCCTTAAAGGTATTATAAACTGGTTTAACAATGTAATTAGATCAGTAAAAATATTTTTGACAATATACCACGGGTATGACAAAACATGTATTTTAACTACTCTAATTACGTTGGTAACCAGTTTATAGCAATAAGGCACCACCGGGGCGCGCTGCGTCGTGCAGGAGAACAGCCTCATGTGGAGTTCCCTTACTGCTTAATTGTAAAACGGAATAGATCCGCTGCATGATCTTAAGTAGGAACTACGGAAATGAAAGCCCTCTAGCTTTTCTTTCCCTCCTTTATTTGCTCTTTGACGATCTGAAAACTATTCATTACATTGATAGGTATCTAGCTAGCCACCTTACCTTGTTTTGAAACCTTCACGCAATGAACATGGTGGTGATCTATGAAAACAGCACAACATACAGTAGCTAGCAAGCTTAGCAAAACAAACGAGCTCAGTTTAGGTTAATTTGCTTCACGCCTGGCTAATAAGTGGACGTTTAACTAACAAGCGAAGTCAATACTAACAACAGTCATGTTGGTTTCAATTACACTTGTTAAGCAAAACTTATCCACAACTTCTTGCTAGCTACCCACTCCATCCATGGTGCGACAACCGGAAGTGGAAACACGTATTTCAATAAGTCTCTGATCGGATTCTGCCCCCTGGTGGAGGTGTACAGAACAACTCAATCAGAACAAGTGTGCACTGCGCATTTTGTTTGTCCAAATGATGGCACATCTGCTACTTACATCGGTCGTTGTTAATACCATAAGTTTATGAGGCATTTTGCATTACACTCAATGGTTAAAGACTTTTTGTGAGTGGAATTCATCCACAGACTGGAAAGCGTAAAACTCCCTTAAAGTGCGTGTAGTGACCATTGAATCATAGTGAATTAAATTGATGGCACCAAACACTCAAAGTCGAGCGAGGCTAGCCATTGAATTAAGATGATAAAGGAGGAAGAGGAGTGTCTTCTTCCGCGAACACCACAACAGATGTGTAATAATGAAAGTAGGTTAACATAGTAAACTGGAACTTAAATGTCCATTTTCATTTATGCTAGGGTGATGCAACCAATTGTTCTATCCTGCACGCTGAAGGAATCAAACTTTATTTATCGGTGGTTTAATTGAAAATGAGAACGTCGTTGGACATCAATGTCAATGGACTTCTGCTGCTCTTATGTGGAGTTAACCTGGCCGGAACACTTGGGTACAAACCTGTCATCATTGTTCACGGCCTCTTTGACGGTCCTAAACAATTCCTTATGATGAGTCGTTTGATACAAGAGGTACGTTTGTAGAGGCCAAGCCTCTACAACACACATTTAACCATAATTATATACTTATTAAACAGAAAAGAAAACAAGTATTATGTAAATTGAGACTGATTAGATCATTGAGGTGTACAGTACCAGTCAAAAGTTTGGACACACCTACTCATTCAAGAGTTTTTCTTTATTTTTTACTATTTTCTACATTGTCGAATAATAGGGGAGACAACTATGAAATAACACATTTGGAATCATGTAATAACCAAAAAAGTGTTAAATAAATCAAAATATATTTTATATTTGAGATTCTTCAAAACTGGGTGGTTTGAGCAGTGAATGCTGATTGGCTGAAAGCCGTGGTATATCAGACCGTATACCACGGGTATGAAAAACATGTATTTTTACTTCCCTAATTATGTTGGTAACCAGTTTATAATAACAATAAGGCACCTCGGGTGTTTGTGGTATATTGCCAATACACCACGGCTAAGGGCTGCTCTAAGGGCTGTATCCAGGCACTCCGCATTATGTCGTGCTTAAGAACAGCCCTTAGCCGTGGTATATTGGCCATATACTGCACCACACCCCGCCACCCAGCCTTATTGCTTAAATATACCACGGGTATGATGCAAAATGACTTGTTTGCTGTTCTAATTATGTAGATAACCAGTTTATAATATCAATAAGGAACCTCAGGGGTTTGTGGTATATTGCCAATAACCATGGGTAAGGGCTGTATCCAGCCACTCCATGTTGCTGTACCCAGGAACACATTGCGTTGTTCATGAGAACAGCCCTTAGCCATGGTATATTGGCCATATACCACACCCTCTCGGGCCTCAGTATAATGATATGATGGGCCAATATTACAGGCTGAAAACATTGTGTTTGCTCTTGGTATTGGGGAAATTATGACTGGATGACTTGAACATCTGCTTTTTTCTCTCTGGAGAATGTTTAACAGGAAAATGGCCACAGGTTTTTAGAGGAATAGAATGTTATGTATGATATACATTTGTATCACAGGTGCACTAAAACAAGATCTGATCAAATTCTCACTTCATGTGAAACTGTTTCCATGGATACTTATGTGGGGGGAAAAAGAAAGTGAGAGTACTTTATACAGTGTGTGAGTGATAAAATATGTTTTTGGGGCCACCAAAATGTTTTACACCTAGTAACTCATAAATAATATGTAGAAATATTAAAACTTGTATCCTTAAATAAAAGCACTAAGAAGGCAAAAAAGCATCCACCTCAGTTTCACGTGAAGTGAGAATTTGATCAGATCCTGTTTTAGTGCACCTGTGATACAAATGTCTGTCATACATAACAACGCAATGTGGAGTGCCTGGATACAGCCCTTACCTGTGGTTTATTGCCAACATACCACAAACCCCTGAGGTGTCTTATTGCTATTATAAACTGGTTACCAATGTAATTGGAACAGTAAACAAGTAATTTTGCATCATACCTGTGTTATATTTAAGCAATAATGCCCGGGAGGCGGGGTGTGGTATATGGCCAATATACCACGGCTAAGGGGTGTTCTTATGCACGACGTGGAGTGCCTGGATACAGCCCTTAGCTGTGGTGTATTGGAAATATACCACAAACATCCGTAGTGCCTTATTGTTATTATAAACTGGTTACCAACATAATTAGAGCAGTAAAAATACATGTTTTTTCACACCTGTGGTATACGGTCTGATATACCACAGCGTTCAGCCAATCAGCATTCAGGGCTCGAACCACCCAGTTTATAATGTATGTTATAATATGATAGGATTGTTTTTTTAACAGTTTCACTAATTCATTCTAATTAACTTAATCATTATGACACACCCCTCACTATTGTCATTGGTTGCCTACATAACCTGGTTCAAGTAATCATGACATTACCCTGAAGAAGGCACAGTGATGCAGAAATGTTGGTATATACCCAATAAATTACTGGGAGTTTATATATGGAGTGTGCGTCTCTCTTTATTTTTAATATAATATGATAGGATAACATGTTTCAGGTACATTGTTTTTTTCTTGTAACTTGCAATATAAGCTGATGTATTCTTTTGACAGGCCCATCCAGGTACCAACGTGTCAGTGATAGATCTGTATGATAACATGGCCAGCCTGAAGCCACTGTGGGTGCAGGTGCAGGGCTTCAAAAAGTTGCTCTATCCAATCATGCAGGAGGCAGAGAATGGCATCCATCTTATCTGCTTCTCACAAGGTCTCTATCTCAGTTATTTAGCATTTTTGGAACAAGATGTAGAGATATAGCGCTTTCCGCTTAATGCTGTCTTCCCCTGCTTCTCTTAGGAGGTCTGATATGTCGAGGACTTCTTTCTACACTTCCTGACCATAATGTCCAGTCCTTCATCTCCCTCTCATCACCACAGGCTGGCCAGTATGGAGGTCAGTGATGGTCACTTTCTTCTCCTAAGTAATTTTTTCTTTTATCAGGCAAGGCCTAGGTATAGCTCTTTAACACAATGAAATTTTGCTTTTTGTCATACAACAAAGCAAAACAAATTATATTAATGTCTCACATTTCAAATAAAAAGTGAAACTTTGCAAGCCGTGTGTAAATTTGAAACAGATATGTTCCACACACCACACACATTTTTACTAGCCTTTTCGTTGTGCTTCTCCCACAGACACAGACATTCTGAAAATGTTTTTTCCTCACTATCTAAAGGCCCGTGTTTTTCACGTGTGTTACTCTTCAGTAGGACAGAAATGGTCCATCTGCAACTTCTGGAATGGTAAGAGAGAATTGAGTAGTTAAAGGGGAACTTCGGTGTCGAACAAATAGAGAACCAGAACATTCGTTTGTAGATGTGTATCTGAGTACAGTAAAGAGGCTCACAACTGTTCCTTTGTGCTTGCACCAAAATGTTTTGTCCTACCAGACCCACACCAAAGAGAACGCTTCCTGAAGAGCAGCAATTATCTGGCCCTGCTGAATGGAGAAAGACCACACAGGGAAATGACAGGTACTGAAATTCATTCCTACTGCAGATATCTCAGTATCCAAAATTGAAAATCTAGATTAGATTAGTACCATTAACTGATAAGGGCCAGACAAAATCTCCAGCAAAGTTCCTTACTTCTCCTTTCACACTGTCTTGTCTGCATAATGGACAAACATTTTGTAGCAACATATTATGTTTGGCTTAAATTTCTTTCTCAATATATATTTGATAAAACTGCAGATTCAGTCTGGCCCTACTGACACTGTTGTCCTAAGTAGTTGTAAATTCTATAAAATGTGGAGCGACATAGTTACCCTCACTCTCAGAACAAATAAATGTATCTCTCTCTAATCATCAGAGTGGAGGAAGAATTTCCTGCGTATCAACAAGCTGGTGTTGATTGGAGGACCAGATGACGGTGTGATTACACCATGGGAGTCCAGGTATCCATGGTCACCATCACCACCATTATTTTATACTAAATGAATTGCCCTGTTGTATATCCTGCATTCTTACACACACATTGGTTGCATCTCTGAGACGTGGGCTCGACACTAGTGACACTATATACCTATTGGACTAACCATGTCTGTTCTCTCCAATCAGTCACTTTGGATTTTATGACATTAACGAAACCATTGTTGAGATGAAGAACCAGGAAGTAAGTTACTTTAATGGTACCATCTACCATCATTGATAATGTTCATGTCCTAATGTGATGGATAACTATGTGCTTCTCTGTCTCTCTCATTTGAATAGTGGTACGGTAGGGATTCGTTTGGGCTGAAGACACTGCATGCTCGTGGAGACCTGGCTGTGTATGTGCTCTCAGGAGTGAAGCACGGCTATTGGCATTGGAATGAGACGGTGTTCAGAGACTGCATAGAGGAGTGGCTGACATGAACATGCTCACGTTCACACATACACACTAAATATAATGTTCACAGAAATGGTTCTGCAAATTGTCTTTGATTGACATGCCATAGTTGTATGTAGTGCCTATTCTATATTTTTATACATTATTGTTTATCTGTGATTATGAAACAGCGAAATCAAGTGTTTTTTGTGCAGTAATAGGAAATACACCGAATGTAACTAAATTTCACATGGTGTGCTCTTGCCCAATGCTTTCACTCTTCTCCTGGTGAATTAGACTTGTTTCTCTCTTTGAATAAATCTGTGTGATAGTGTATAATCTTTATATTTGACTGAATCTTCAAAATGATTACAGAACATTGGACTACCATGTTGGCACACAATCGCCCAAGCATGCACATTTCCAAGTTACATAAGGATGGGGGGGCTATATTCTGGGAATGATTGCCATCAGAATCAAATGTAATCTATAATGTTGCATAAACTTGAATTTCATTCCATTGTCGCTATTAGTTGAGGGAGGAGCTCTGACACTGTACATTACCAATGAAAAGTGTGCCTATGAAAATAATCAAATGGACTATTGACATACGGCCATTCACTTCTCAAAACGGGTGTAATCATTAGGTCAAACAGAGATTTTCTATTGGACAAATTCAGGTAGGTCCCTCCCCGTTTCGTTCCGTTTACGAAACGTTTCGCAACAGAATCATCGTAATGAATACACCCCAGGTATGACCAATGACGTCAGTAAGGTAGCGCACACTCACAGCTACTTTCCGGTGTAGGCTACAGCAGTGCGCTCGAGTTCCTGGTTGACATTGTAAGACACTTTTTTTTTTAAATTATTGTATTTATTTTTTACTATGTGGTCATTGGTAAAGTCATGAATGGTTTTACAACGTTTAGATGGGACCCGGTTAACTTCACGGAGGTTGCCACCGGGATTCAAGTTTGCGTTCAAGACTTCCCAACTGTATCGGGTTCAGAGCGCGAAACCAGATTTTACTTCTAGAGACAGATAAGCCATACTCATTCAAACGCTTTATGCATGCAGATGGTCTAAAAGTGGAGATACAGAAAACAAATCTGCGATTTTGGTAAACTCTAAAGGACGAAATTATTTTGGTAAAGTCATACTGCTTGATTCAAACTGTGAACATGTAGCCTAGAACTTTCGTGGTTACGGACTCCGCGTTGTCGGAATGAAACTTATTTGCACACCTATGTTGCTTAAAATAGGACTGCATAGACAGGTCATTGGTCTTGGTTATACGTTGTGTACCACGGGCAACAGAAATAAACGTAGCTTACACCAGCAACTGTCATCTTTCGATATTGTATAGGGATAAACAACAGCAGCCTACAGTTCATAATGATGGGTACAAGCGAGCAGTGAGACGAATGGCGGAGAGATCGTGGACGTTTGTGTTACTTGTTAATTTGCCAAGACAGTTTGCGAAATGTACTGTCAGCGTGGCTCAAGGTCGACGTGTAGGCGGCTGTGGGTTGCTACTGTAAACATACAGCTGTGTGCGAAAAGAGCCAACGATTCGATCAAAACATCCACACTACAATATTAAAGCGCACTGACAGGCAAAGCAAAACTCGAAGCTTTTCAGAGGAAAACTAGTGAGAGCAGATAACTTTTATAAGTGGGCCAAAAGTGAAGCCAACTTTTGAAAACCCAGTTCTGACTGGGTAAAACTACTTTGAATGTCAATACCAGCAAGTGCATTTATACAGAATGTAATTCTAAGATTAGATATCCAACCATTCTCTACACCATGATCAAAAAGTTTAGAATACATTTAGTTGAGGCTGCAGCCAAGAATCTTTTCTACTTTATTCCAACAGAATATTGAAGATCATTCTGTGGACGTCAGGGGATTTTCTAGCCCTTCTGTCTGCTATGTCCTCCAGAGGCAAAGGTGAGGGGTGTCTGGTGTGTGGGGGTGACCTGCACGGTAACCAACGGCGATGGCTCTTTGGGGGTCAAAACAAGAAAGATGGTCAGCCTCAGACCCCATCAGACTCCCCTGGTAGAGGAAGTCTCTCCAGGTCTTCTCAAGGCAGCCCCTGGGGTGAGGTGTGTGTGTGTGCACTTCTGCAAGTGTATGCGCGTGTGTGTGAGTTCTAATCTTTTCTTTTCCCACTTTGCAGGTAGCACCATGTCCCTTGGCTCCACAACGTCTCTCTCGTCCCTGTCCTCACCCGCTAAAGCAATGGACCTTCTCTCTGTGCTGACACACATACTAGGCCAGTCCGTACCACGGGGCAGTGGGCGGGGGGAGTTCTTGTGTGGCAAATGTGTTTCAGTTCTAGAGCGGGTTTTCAAGTTTGACTCTGTCATTTCCAGAGTGAGGGTCTTATCCTCTGAGAGGCTTCAGAAGTTGACCCAGGAGAGGGACAAGGTCAGGCAGTGGGTACGCAGCGCTTACCGCCAGCGACACCCTCAGGATTTCAGGATGAGGAGCAGCACTAGTGAGGAGGATGGTGAGGGAATGGGAGACAGAGAGGGTTACAATGAAATGTTGAAGGAGAACATGGCCCTGTCAGAGTATGAGTGCTGGTCTGAGAAATGGGACGCATGTCCATACTTCAGGAGAACGGGGAAAAGATGCACAAAGGGGAAAAATTGTGAGGGATGTGATTCTCTGAGGGTGTCCGATTCTGCCTATGAGTCAGTTTGTGGGGTTCCCCGCCGCCTACCCTTCCAACCCTTTCCCCCCTTGGCCCTATCGAGGAACAAGTCGCAGAGCATGCCTCTTCATTGGTCAAGAGTGCCGTCGCTAAGCTCTAGCCCAGCGTCATTGGCTGGATCCACTCTCTCCTTACGAGCCTCCTCTCGCACTGAGTCCATCCAATCACTGGATTCGCTGGATTGCCGTGATCCATTTGATTTTCCAGGTGATTTGTCACTCCTGGTCCTCAGAGAGTTGAGAGGTATTGAAGGAAAGCCTGTCAATTCACCTTCGGGGAGTAAGATTCCCATTTTGGGAAAGAGGGAAGGGCGATATTCAGGAGAGGTAGGTGAGACATCACCCCCTGAGGTAACAAGGGTGCTGGATTTTGGAGAGCGGGAGAATGGAGGAAAGGAAGTGGATGGAGAAACCAATGATGTTTTGACTGAATTGAGGGATGAGTTTATTCCACTACACAGAGAGGTGAGATATCTCTTATATTCTATCAAAATCCAGCATGCCAAATAACGACAGGAAGTTATTATGAGTTGGGCAAGGATTATTTCCTGATGACAACACTTTGGGTTCCCATAGCCTATAAATGAGCCCTTCCCTGGTCAGGAAAATATCTGCCCTAAATGAGGATTTTACGACAGGTTGCCTTGCCTGTGGTCTGTGGATCACTCCGTCTATCACGGAGTGTAAATATTTACTTAGTTGTCAGTAATATGTCATCTAGGGTCTATAATGTCTGTAGCCAGTACAAAGGTCCAACACAGAATATTTTCTTACTTATAAATACAGGAATAGGACTTCAACAGAATTAAAAGTGACAACTTATGTCTTTCACAAAATGCCGTTTTCTTATTTCATTTCAGAGCAATACAGGTCGAGTGCACCTTGCAGTCAGACAGTTGAGAGGACAGCTTGATCAAGCCATGGCACGTATCAAGACCCTCGAAACTGAGCTTAAACACGGGACCAAAACCAAACCAGATACCAATGTCAGTGGACCAGAGGATTGGATTAAGGTAAGCACTGAGTAGTTAGATTTTTCACTCTACTTGTTTCCCTCTTGTTTAGACATTTTCAGCTGGATTCCCAGACACAGTCATGGAAAATGCATTCTCAATGGAGATTCTCCAGGACTAGGCAGTCTCTGGGGAACCGGTCCATAGTATTTATAGTAACTCAATTGAGAAAGAAAACAGTTTAAATTGGTGAGTGGAATGGAAGTGTCATGATAATTTGGTTGCGCACACACAACTAAGGTTGACACTCCCTGTCATGATAACTGACTGCTGACATTTTATACACGATAAACAGGTATAGGCCTAGTCAGCCGGTGCACAGCAATATAATGGCCTGAACATAGTGTCCCTAACATGCTTCCTCTGCATGTGTGTGTGCGCACTCAAGTACGTCTTCAGAATCACTTGGATAGCAATGTCTTTAAGCCCTGCTTGTATTGACTAAGCACAAATAAAGCATTATGCAAGGAATGATGGGTGTGTTACAGTTTGTTTGGTCTCTGGACGAGGGAGTGTCCCCTTTCCTTAATGCAGGTGTGTTCATATAACCACACATCTCCCTGGAATCTTCCCCAACTAGAGGAGTTTGCCCTGCAGCTCAGGTTGGCTTTTCATAAAGAGATCATTAACATGCTACTCAGCTGCTGAGTGGCGTCTGTTAGCCTTATCCCCTTACAGTAGACTCAAGTTATTCAACCCGGCACCTACCTATGGTTCTAGCATGTCTGGGCCTCACCCCCAGCTGTTAAGGTATCTTACCTAAGCTGATTCTCATTTCATGAGATTCACGTCTGAGATTTAGGTCTGGCTTGAGTTCCAGTTTTTGGGATATTTTAAGAAACCCTATTAGCAAGTTCAGTCTGGGAATGGGAGCTGTAAATCCACGAAGAGCTTTGACGATTAAGAGCACCACAGTCAGCTCTACACAAGGAATTATTTTAATTTGCCTGGAATCTGGCATTAGCTCCACCCAATCTGAGAAAAGTTCAAATAAATCAATCATTGGGATTAAGTATTTGTGTGCTCTGTGTGAGGTCTTACAGTATATCAAGCTTTTGTGGTGGGGAACTTGCACATTTGGCACTTGCAGGGCAGATTATAGGCTTATACTGTGTGTTCTAAATTTATTACAAGAATACAAACTGATTGCCTGCATTCTTTGAAAGAATCAGCTGTAACATAGTGGCATATATCACCCACAAGACACTGGCTTCAAAATGGAGAGGTCTGCTGCTCCAGCCTGGTCCCAGATCTGTTTGTGCTGTCTTGGCAACGCCTGAGGTCATTGTCATCAGTTTGAAAGACAACACAAACTGATCTAGGACCAGGCTAGTCTGCTCTAATATCGCTGCAACAATGCCAGCCCCCTGTTGACTTGACATCCTTCATCTAAGTGCTGTGTATGGCGTGATTATGGCTTTTTCAGTTGCCGCAGAAGGACGGGGGAAACTTGCTTCTGCAGAGTTTGGGGCATTCCCTGCACAGCAGAGACCGAGTTATCCAGGTGAGTGATTCATAGTGATTCTATGAGGGGAGACAATGCAGTCATGCTGAAAACACAGGGATCCACTTCACTCAGAAATTAGACACTGGCTGAGCTAGTGGAATGTTGCCATCACAATATGGACACCCCAAGCTCTTAAACTCCCAGATCTAACTTAAGATATAGTGGTATTAGCAGATAGAAATCAATTTTCATCACTGAAGTTTGTATGGGTGAGTAAACTTCCTTAGCTTAACATAGCCAAATAGATAAATCAAATCGGTTTAATAGAGTACCAGTCAAAAGTTTGGACACACCTACTCATTCCAGGGTTTTTCTTTATTTGTACTATTTTCTACATTGTAGAATAATAGTGAAGACATCACAACTATGAAATAACACATATGGAATCATGTAGTAACCACAAAAGTGTCAACAAATTAAAATATATTGTGTATTTTAGATTATTCAAAGTAGCCACCCTTTTCCTTGACAGGTTTGCACACTCTTGGCATTCTCTCAACCAGCTTCATGAGGTAGTCACCTGGAATGCATTTCAATTAACAGGCGAGCCTTGTTAAAAGTTAATTTGTGGGATTTCTTTCCTTCTTATTGCGCTTGAGCCAATCAGTTGTGTTGTGACAAGGTATGGGTGGTATCTCGAAGATAGCCCTATTTGGTAAAAGACCAAGTCCATATTATGGCAAGAACTGCTCAAAAAGCAAAGAGAAATGACAGTCCATCATTACTTTAAGATATGAAGATCAGTCAATACGGAAAATTTCAAGAACTTAAAACGTTTCTTCAAGTGCAGTCGCAAAATCCATCAAGCGCTATGATGAAACTGGCTCTTATGAGGGCCGCCACAGGAAAGGAAGACCCAGAGTTACCTCTGCTGCAGAGGATAAGTTCATTATAGTTATCAGCCTCAGAAATCGGCAATTAACTGCACCTCAGATTGCAGCCCAAATAAATGCTTCACAGAGTTCAAGTAACAGACACCTCTCAACATCAACTGTTCAGAGGAAACTGCGTGAATCAGGCCTTCATGGTCGAATTGCTGCAAAGAAACTACCACTAAAGGACACCAATAATAAGAAAAAACTTGCTTGGGCCAAGAAACAAGAGCAATGGATATTTGACCTGTGGAAATCTGTCCTTTGGTCTGATGAGTCCAAATTTGAGATTTTTAGTACTAACCGCCATGTCTTTGTGAGACGCGGAGTAGGTGAACGGGTGATCTCCGCATGTGTTGTTCCCACCGTGAAGCATGGAGGTGGTGTGATTGTGTGGGGGTGCTTTGCTGGTGACACTGTCTGTGATATATTTTGAATTCAAGGCACACTTAACCAGCATGGCTACCACAGCATTCTGCAGCAATACGCCATCCTCTCTTGTTTGCGCTTGGTGGGACTATCATTTGTTTTTCAAGAGGACAATGACCCAACACACCTCCAGGCTGTGTAAGGGCTATTTGACCAAGAAGGAGCATGATCGAGTGCTGCATCAGATGACCTGGCCTCCACAATCACCTAACCTCAACCCAATTCAGATGGTTAGGGGTGAGTTGGACTGCAGAGTGAAGGAAAAGCAGCCAACAAGTGCTCAGCATATGTACGGAACGCCTTCAAGACTTTTGGAAAATAATTGTAGTTGACTACCTCATGAAGCTGGTTGAGAGAATGCCAAGAGTGTCCAACGCTGTCATCAAGGCAAAAGGTGGCTACTTTGAAGAACCTCAAATATAAAATATATTTTAATTTGTTTAACAGTTGGTTATTTCATAGTTTTGATGTCTTCACTATTATTCTACAATGTAGAAAATGGTAAAAATAGAGAAAAACCCTTGTAAGTAGGTGTGTCCAAACTTTTGACTGGTACTGACATATATTTGAATGTTTTTATTGTCATATTTATTTGGGTGTGTACACAGTTTAGCTAATGTTATAGCAGGTGCAGTGAAATGCTTATATTACTAGCTCCTAACAATGCAGTAAAATGTCAAACGGGTACACAAATAATCCATTTTTTTTTTAAACAAAGAAAATCAAAAAATTTCGGAAACAATTCCAATTATCAACCCAAATAGCACTGTAACAGCAATCCAACCGTGAGTGGTTGGGGAAAACCCTGTTTTCTTAACGATCACTGTCTCAATATTTATCATTGTCTCAATTTATCATTGAGACATTTGTTTAAATGCAGTTTTTGTATTCTGGTGTAATTGATATCATTTAATGTCATTTTTTTCATATATCACATCATGTCCTTTTCTGAAGCCATCTCTGGGACAAGCCGTGTGTTATTCCATGATTAGACAGTCATTTCCTGTCTCCCTGTCTGTCTCAGGAGTGCATGTGTCTGATCAGGAAGATGTGTGTTGAGGTGGGGACAGGGACAGACGTGGCTGACAGACTGACACAAGCACTCACTGACAATCTGAAACAAACTCTCTCCGACAATAAGGTGAGGGCTCAGATTGATCCCATTTGATTATGATTTGAATAAGCTATTGGTTTAGAATAAACATTTTTTTTTTTACTCAAAATTAACTTGTGTAGACTGTCAAAGTATGGACAATAATATGCGTGAATATTTCCTTTTTTAATATGACATTACTTAAGTGATAATGCCAGAGAAGCCGGTGTTTGGAGGATATATTGGTATGGGTGTTGTTGGGCCCGAGACAACGTCTCTGGCAAACCGTGCCAATATATCCTCCAAACACTAGCTTCTCTGGCATTATCACTTTTAATACAACGGGTTAACAACATATTCAAATAATGATTGACATATTTTCATTAAACGTTATTTTGATTAATTTCATCCTTCCAAAAGATATAGTCCCAACACACATCTAGGGTTGCTAGAGCCAGTCGTTCACTCTACTTGTTCTGTATCTATGGACGCGACCCAGTCATTTGTTCTAAATGTTCTTATCCCTTGCTTGCTAGCTAGCCAACTACAGCTAACTTACAGTCAAGTGCAGCCAGAATAACAGCAAAATAGCTGCATTTGTTTAAGCTGTTTTCTAGTGACATTTATTTGGATACATCCATAACAATGAGCTAATTAGGTGCGATTTCCCTTGGCATAGAAAATGTGCACACTTGTCAGGACACTGTTGTTCAGGGGAGCTAGCCAACTACACAGCTACCGTAACAAAATCACTTCAAACTGAAGCTGGAAAGACTGCAAATTAGCTGCGTTTCGTTTTAACTTTTTTCAATTGACATTTTTTGTGTATATCCATAAAAATGACTCCAGCTGATTTCATGATTTCGACTGGCAGAGAAATGGTGCCTGCCTGTCTATCTCGTCCGAAATCCCGACACGTTCATTACTATGGGACAGCAGGAGATTGTTTCAATATTGAAATACGATGTTGCAAATGTCGCGAGACGGACTGCAAGGTTTATACAAATCTCCACTGTTGAAAACAAATTGATAGTCTAAAATAAATCTGAGATATTATCTAGATGCTTTTTATAGTGGAAATCAAGTTTATAAGTTGCCTGACTGGGCTGATGAGACAGTGGATTGCACAGTCAGATGGAACAGAGTAAATAGGCATTTTAACATCATATATTTAGCCAGTGGCAATTTGTGGAATAGACACTGGCTGGACCAATCAGCATTCAGGATTAGACCCACCCGTTGTATAATATGGGATATAGAGCATTTCTGTACAAGGTTATTTTGCTGATGTCTTATGTTCTACCTCATCTTTAGCTAGCCCTGGAGGCTCTGCGCTCTGAGATGAGTGAGAAGGAGAAGAGGATGGAGAGCGAGCTGGAGGCACTGAAGAAGGCTGGGAGAGACCGGGAGAAAGACCTCTCCACACTCAACACTGTACTCCAATGTAACCAGGACATCATCAATGTGAGTCTGAAGTTGAACACACACACACACACACACACACACGTGTGATTGCTGTGCTACCAGTGTATGGCAGTTGCTGTAGAACAAGTACACACACACACTTTCTTTCACTTAGTTGTATTCACTCACTTTCATTAACAAAGGTAACATTGTGCTGGATGCACTATAGTCACTCAGTCAAAGGTGTTACTAGTAATTTCTCACATAAGGGCTTTGTGTTTTTCTTCTAACCCCCAGGAACTGAGAGTGGAGCTGGTTGAGAAGGAGCGAGGGCATCGGGAGGTGCAGAAGGAGAGGGAAGTGTGGAGACAGCGGGACCAGGCCCTCAAAGCAGTCCTACAGGAGAAAGAGTCACTTCTCCTCTGCCTGAAGCAGGCGCTAGAGAGCTCTCAGAAAGACATGCAGGTGAGGGGGTCACCTCAACATACAGTATCTCTATAGGTTGAATTAAATTAGGTCTGACGAGAAGGATATCCTGCTTTCACTGGAACAGGCCCAGATCCACGCCTTTTGCGTGAAGAGAAGACGCCGGAAAAGGAGACGCAGATCGGGGATCCTTCTGAGAATCCTGTGAACTCCCAATGCCTTCCATTCTTCTTGCTAATGTACAATCATTGGAAAATAAAATTGATGACCTACTATTAAGATTATCCTACCAACGGGACATTAAAAACTGTAACATCTAATGTTTCACTGAGACATGGCTGAACGAAGATATGGACAACATAGAGCTAGCAGGATTTTCCATGCAACGACCTCTGGTAAGATGAGGGGTGGGGGGGGGGGGGGCGGTGTCTTTTTTTGTCAATAACAGCTGGTGCGTGATGTCTAATATTAAAGAAGTCTCGAGGTATTTCTCGCCTGAGGTTGAGTACCATATGATAAGCTGCAGACCATATTATCTATGAAGAGAGTTCTCATCTGTATTATTCGTAGCCGTCTATTTACCACAAAACGAAGCTGGCACGAAGACTGCTCTCAACCAACTCTATAAGGCCATAAACAAAGAAGAAAATGCTCACCCAGAAGCGGCGCTCCTAGTGGCTGGGGACTTTAATTCAGGAAAATTTATATCAGTTTTACCAAATTTTAAACCAGCGTGTCATGTGCAACCAGGGTGGAAAAAAATCCTAGACCACCTTTACTCCACACACAGAGATACATACAAAGCTCTCCCCCGCCCTACATTTGGCAAATCTGACCATAATTCTATCCTCCTGATTCCTGCTTACAAGCAAAAACTAAAGCAGGAAGTACCAGTCACTTAATACGGAAGTGGTCAGATGACGCGGATGCTACACTACAGGACTGTTTTGCTAGCACAGACTGGAATATGTTCCAGGATTCGTCCAATGGCATTGAGGAATACACCACCTCAGTCATCAGCTTCATCAATAAGTGCATCGATGACGTTGTCCCCACAGTGACTGTACATACATATCCCAACCAGAAGCCATGGATTACAGTCAACATCTGCATTGAGCTAAAGGCTAGAGCTGCCGCTTTCAAGGAGCGGGAGACTAATCCGGACACTTATAAGAAATCCCGCTATGCCCTCAGACGAACCATCAAACAAGCAAAGCGTCAATACAGGATTAAGATTGAATCCTATTACACCGGCTCTGACGCTCGTCGGATGTGGCAGGGCTCGAAAACTATTACGGACTAGAAAGGGAAACCCAGACCCGAGCCGCCCAGTGAAGCGAGCCAACCAGACGAGCTAAATGCCTTTTATGCTCACTTTTAGGCAAGCAACACTGAAGCATGCACTAGAGCACCAGCTGTTCTGGATAACTGTGTGATAACGCTCTCGGTAGCCGATGTGAACAAAACCTTTTAAACAGGTTAACAACATTCACGAAGCTATGGGCCAGACAGATTACCAGGACGTGTACTCAAAGCATGCACAGACCAACTGTCAAGTGTCTACACTGATATTTTCAACCTGTCCCTGACCGCGTCTGTAATACCTACATGTTTCAAGCAGACCACCATAGTCCCTGTGCCCAAGGAAGCTTAGATAACCTGCCTAAATGATTACTGCCCGTGGCACTCACATCTGTAGCCATGAAGTGCTTTGAAAGGCTGGTCATGGCTCACATCAACAGCATCCTCCCGGACACTCTAGACCCACTCCAATTCGCATACCACCCCCACAGATCCACAGATGACGCAATCTCAATCGCACTCCACACTGCCCTTTCTCACCTGGACAAAAGGAACACCTATGTGAGAATGCTGTTCATTGAATACAGCTCAGCATTCAACATCATAGTGCCCATGAAGCTCATCAATAAGCTAAGGACTCTGGGACTAAACACCTCCCTCTGCAACTGGATCCTGGACTTCCTGACAGACTGTCCCCAGGTGGTAAGAGTAGGCAACAACACGTCTGCCACACTGATCCTTAACACTGGGGCCCTTCAGGGGTGTGTACTTAGTCCCCTCCTGTATTCCCTGTTCACCCATGACTGCGTGGCCGAACACAACTCCAACACCATCATTAAGTTTTCTGACGACACAACAGTGGTAGGCCCGATCACCGACAACGATGAGACGGCCTATAGGGAGGAGGTCAGAGAACTGGCAGTGTGGTGCCAGGACAACAACCTCTCCGTCAATGTGAGCAAGACAAATGAGCTGATCGTGGACTACAGGAAAAGGCGGGCCGAACAGGTCTCCATTAACATTGACGGGGCTGTAGTGGAGCAGGTCGAGAGTTTCAAGTTCCTTGGTCTCCACATCACCAATGATCTATCATGGTCCAAACACTCCAAGACAGTCGTGAAGAGGGCACGACAAAACCTATTCCCCTTCAGGAGACTGAAAAGATTTGGCAAGGGTCCCCAGATCCTCAAAAGGTTCTACAGCTGCACCATCGAGCATCCTGACCGGTTGCATCACCGCCTGGTATGGCAACTGCTCGGCATCTGACCGTAAGACACTACAGAGGGTAGTGCGAACAGCCCAGTACATCACTGAGGCCAAGCTTCCTGCCATCCAGGACCTATATAATAGGCGGTGTCAGAGGAAAACCCATAAAATTGTCAGAGACTCCAGTCACCCAAGTTATAGACTGTTTTCTCTGCTACCGTACTGCAAGCAGTACCGGAGCGCCAAGTCTAGGACCAGAAGGCTCCTCAACAGCTTCTACCCCAAGCCATTAGACTGCTGAACAATTCATAAAAATCGCCACAGGACAATTTACATTGACCCCCCCTTTTGTACAATGCTGCTACTTGCTGTTTGTTTGTTACCCATGCATAGTCACTTCGCCCCCACCTACATATACAGATTACCTCAACTAGCCTGCACACTGACTCAGTACCGGTGCCCCCTGTATATAGCCTTGTTATTATTATTGTGTTACTTTTTTTATTTTAGTCTACTTGGTCAAATTTTCTTGTTCTTGAAATGCACTCTTGGTTAAGGGCTTGTAAGTAAGCATTTCACAGTAAGGTCCACACTTTTTGAGATGAGGACTCCTACTCTGAGATGCTTTGTGAATACAGACCCAGATGTCTTGAAATATAGTGTTTTGAGTAATTTGAATATCTATTCACATTGACCATTCCTGATCTAAATATAATTGATTCGAGGTATATCTCTTTTTAGTGTGGCCACAAATGTTTGTGTCGGGTTCAGTAACCAGTGCTGTAAGCACTGACCTCTTATTCAAGTTAAAGGTGCTACATGTCGATTGTCTCTACGATGTGGAAGCTAGGCGAATTGCAACAACACTTAGGCTGAATATAAACAACCCACTCCCACGCATACCAGTTCCCTGCAATACGGTGGAGAGGTTAGTGCTATCCGACATCAAAGGATCCCGGATAGCATGGACCATGGTGGAGACTATTTTACTTTCCGTTTCGTCCACCATCTTCAAACAGTCGTAGATATTTCACTGCGATGTAGATGGTACAATGATACTAATAACTATTCAGTGCATGTTTTCTCACATAAACTGAAATAGTTCGAAGAGTGTAGAATTTTAGCAACCAGGAAATGACAGAGCGATTTCTACGTTTGGCTGCCTTGTGTTTGAGGAGGAGATGGCCACGCCTATTAGTCCAACAGGACTGACACGCAGAATAAATACCATGATGCACAGAGACGCACTTAACGGAGTTCGCCCCACTGGTTTGCACTATATAGATTGTTTTATCTGTGATCGAATCAACATATCAACCCATTTTCAATGCAACAAACCAAAACAAATCTAACTTTGCAAGATTGAGTCTCTGATTTTGCCCAACGGAGTAGAATTATATTGGTGGGTGTCACCCATCAGCGGTCTTGAGCTTTTCAGATCAGACCACAGAGCGCATATGCACATTTGTTGATATTCTTAATTAAAACTTCTTTAAGTCTCATGAGATGTAGGCCTGAACAGCAAATATAGGCTATGTCATAGAAATCAAAAGCTATTTCCATGTGAAAATGTTATGGGATTCGCACTGTTTTGTTGCCTACATTATGCTCAAATAGCCACAATAGCCTATTGGCTACTGTCTAAAACTGTAAGGGGATGGACAGCCTCAGTGTTCACTGTAAACGTGCACCAGAAGTTACACAAAATTCTCACAAGGTTCAAGTTTCCTCTCACAAGACCAAACATTTGCTCAGTGCCCCAAAAAAATTGCGGGAACATTGCTACAACAATAAAACATTGTTTTAATGTACAGTTACTTTGCATTAGCCCCAGGGCTCTAGACACAATTTTTACAGTCAACTGAGATGGTAGCCTAATATTTAAAAAGGTAAGCTATTTATCTAACATATTCAGGGAATGCATGATTGATATTTTGATGTGTAACCTGTCAAAATAGGATCCAGAATTATTCGATTTATGTTTTGGCTCTTTGTGCATACACAGTACCAGTCAAAAGTTTGGACACACTTACTCATTCCATTTTTTTTTTACTGTTTTCTACATTGAAGAATAGTAGTGAAGACATCAAAACTATGAAATAACACACATGGATTCACGTGGTAACCAAAAAAGTGTTGAACAAATCAAAATATATTTTAGATTCTTCAAAGTAGCGTTGACTGCTTTGCACACTCTTGGCATTCTCTCAACCAGCTTCACCTGGAATGCTTTTCCAACAGTCTTGAAGGAGTTTCCTTCACTCTGTGGTCCAACTCATCCCAAGCCATCTCAATTGGGTTGAGGTTGGATAATTATGGAGGCCAGGTCATCTGATGCAGCACCCCATCACTCTCCTTCTTGGTCAAATAGCCCTTACACAGCCTGGAGGTGTGTGATCATTGTCCTGTTGAAAAACAAATGATAGTCCCACTAAGCGCAAAACAGATGTGATGGCGTATTTCTGCAGAATGCTGTGGTAGCCATGCTGGTTAAGTGTGCCTTGAATTCTAAATATATCACAGACAGTGTCACCAGCAAAGCACCCCCACACAATCACACCACCTCCATGCTTCACGGTGGGAACCACACATGCGGAGATCATCCGTTCACCTACTCCGCATCTCACAAAGACATAGTACTAAAAATCTCAAATTTGGACTCCAGACCAAAGGACAGATTTCCACCAGTCTAATGTCCATTGCTCGTGTTTCTTGGACCAAGCAAGTCTCCTCTTCTTATTATTGGTGTCCTTTAGTAGTGGTTTCTTTGCAGCAATTCGACCATGAAGGCCTGATTCACGCAGTCTCCTCTGAACAGTTGATGTTGATGTCTGCTACTTAAACTCTGAAACATTTATTTGGCTGCAATTTCTGTGGCTGATAACTCTAATGAATTTGTCCTCTGCAGCAGAGGTAACTCTGGGTCTTCCTTTCCTGTGGTGGTCCTCACAAGAGCCAGTTTCATCATAGCGCTTGATGGTTTTTGCGACTGCACTTGAAGAAACTTTCAATGTTCTTGAAATGTTCCACATTGACTGACCTTCATATCTTAAAGTAATGATGGACTGTCGTTTCTCTTTGCTTTTTGAGCAGTTCTTGCCATAATATGGACTTGCTCTTTTACCAAATAGGGCTGTCTTCTGTATACCACCCCTACCTTGTCACAACACAACTGATTGGCTCAAACGCATTAAGAAGGAAAGAAATTCCACAAATTAACTTTTAACAAGGAACACCTGTTAATTGAAATGCATTCCAGGTGACTACCTCATGGAGCTGGTTGAGAGAATGCCAAGAGTGTGCAAGCCTGTCATCAAGGCAAAGGGTGGCTACTTTGAAGAATCTAAAATATGAAATATATTTTGATTTGTTTTACACTATTTTGGTTACTTAATGGTTTCATATTGTTATTTCATAGTTTTGATGTCTTCACTATTCAACAATGTAGAAAATTGTAAAAATAAAGAAACCCTTGAATGAGTAGGTGTGTCAACTTTTGGCTGGTACTGTGTGTGTGTGTATATATATAGAGAGAGAGATTTTCTTTTGCCAACATATTGGCCTGTAGGCTATATTATTCACTGAGGAAGTGGGAACTAAAAACGTTTGGCTAGATAGCAACAATATCAGAGTTAGCAATGTGGGCTAATTGATGGGCCTCGGCTACTTTATGTATACTGAATAAAAAATATAAATGCAACAATTTCAAAGATTTTAATAAATTAAAAGGCCCTAAACTATTGATTTCACATGATTGGGAATACAGATATGCCTCTGTTGGTCACAGATACCTTAAAAAAAAGAAGGTAGGGGCGTGGATCAGAAACCAGTCAGTATCTGGTATGATCACCATTTACCTCATGCAGCGCAACACATCTCCTTCGCATAGAGTTGATCAGGCTGTTGATTGTGGGCTGTGGAATGTTGTCCCACTCCTCTTCAATGGCTGTGCGAAGTTGCTGGATATTGTCGGGAACTGGAACACGCTGTTGTACATGTCGATCCAGAGCATCCCAAACATGCTCAATGGGTGACATGTCTGGTGAGTACACAGGCCATTGAAGAACTGGCACATGTGCAGCTTCCAGGGATTGTGTACAGATCCTTGCAACCTGAGCCCGGGCAGTATCATGCTGAAACATGAAGTGATGGTGGCGGCTGAATGGCACGACAATGGGCCTCAGGATCTCATCAAGGTATCTCTGTGCATTCAATTTGCCATCGATAAAATGCAATTGTGTTCATTGTCCGTAGCTTATGCCTGCCCATACCATAAACCTACCACCACCATGGGGCACTATGTACACAGCGTTGACATCTGCAAACAGCTCGCCAACACGTTGCCAAACAGGTGGTGTGCGGTTGTGAGGCCAGTTGGACGTACTGCCAAATTCCCTAAAACGATGTTGGAGGCGGCTTATGGTAGAGAAATGAACATTCAATTATCTGGCAACAGTTCTGGTGCAGTCAGCATGCCAAATGCACACTCCCTGAACTTGAGACCTCTGTGGCATTATTTTGTGACAACTGCACATTTCAGTGTGGGCTTTTATTGTCTGTGTAATGATAATGCTTTTTATTAGGCTTCTTGATATGCTACACCTGTCAGAAATTCTCACTAACAGGGATATAAACAAATTTGTGCACAACATTTGAGGTAAATAAGCTTTTTGTGCATATGGGATCTTATTTCAGCTTATGAAACATGGGACCAACACTTTACATATTGCGTTTATATTTTTGTTCATTGTACAACGATCTAAGTTTTATCAATTTGACATCAGATTCTGACGTTTCTCCACGTTTCTCCAAATTTCAAAGTTGCTCCAAATGTGAAATGTCTGTATTGTTCCATTTCTCCTTGCACAATGTGGGGAGAGTGAGTGAGAGTGGCTCACTCACATAGCAGCCGACCGTGAAACAGGGACAGGCAGATACTTTTAGGGCAGGAATCAACATAATGCATAGGCTATTACTGTTAACCAAATAATAGTTTTAGAACAATCTACAGGAATGCTGTATAGCAAAATCATAGAATATTACCGACGTACACAAAATGCTTTGGTAGGAGTAAGGCAATGTCTGTCGTCCTAGCTCTAGTCTTTTCCCCCCATCTTCATTACAGAAACTGATCTGGCTTTTGTTGTCAAATACAAAGTCTGCATGTTAGATTGCGATTTTGTATTGGGCCAAAATATATATTTTTCACCCACTATTACTGCAGCTATTTTATGGACGTTTTCTGAAATTACAATGCCTGAATTCTACATGTAGCTCTTTAGAGTTCACTCGCTTCAGGTAGACTTTCCTCATTATTTGTTATCTTTTCCCTCAGGCACTGTCGGACTCTGTGATTAGCCAAGGGGTGTCAGGAGGCGGGGCAGAGGGGGCTCTGGCCTCTCAGCTGAAGGAGAAGGAGAGCCTGGTGATAGCCTGGCTTCAGGACAGAGAGGAGCACAGCGCCACCATGTGCCGGGAGGTCTCCAAACTCACCACCGCCCTGCAGGACTATCAGGGCATAGTGCAGGTGAGTGCAAACGAGGATGGTAGTGGATGATTTCACCAATCCCTGTCTTTCATATCAGTGAAGAGGAAGCCATTTAAGACTAGTAAGATGCTCCCTCTATATACTGCGATGTGGTGTGGCTTCCATGGTCTTTTACACAATTCAGGTCATCTTCAGTGAGGTACCTAAAATACCAAGCTTATAATATAGTTTGGTCATTTGAACCTATACACTGCGATGTGGTGTGTCTTCCATGGTCTTTTACACAATTCAGGTCATCTTCAGTGAGGTACCTAAAATACCAAGCCTATAATATAGTTTGGTCATTTGAACCTATACCTTTCCCCTCTTCCCATCTTTCCCCCTTCCTTCTCAAGGAGCAACAGCAGAATCATAGTCAGACGGTGTCTTCGCTGTCAAAGCAACTCAACGAGACAGCCAACGACCTGAGGGAGAGAGGGAAGGAGAACAAGGAGACACAGCGAGCCTGGCGGAGCGAAAAGGAGGACAAAGAGAGGGAGGAGAGGAAATTGAGGGAGAGCCTGGAGAAGAGAGACAAACTCATTGAGGTATGTCCGTACATGAGCGAGATATGTCCATACATGACCTTAGAAAAGCACTAAAGAGTGGACCAAAATTAACACGGAATATTTTGATTTGTAAACCTGTTTTATTTAGCAAGTTCTCCTGGATTCCGAGGAACGGGATCATCTACTCAAAGAACTTCAACAGAACCTGCTGAACAAATTTGAACCCATGATTGCTGTCAAACACACATTATGAAAAAGATAAACAAGATAGTGAGAGAGCAAAAAACGTGGAACCATGAAGGTACAATGCACATTTTATATAGATGAGTTGCATGAACCAGCACTTTCTTGCACCACAGGTAGTTTACTACTAACTACAATTATATGTAGGCCTATTGAAAAGGTTGTGTTTTGCACATTTGCAGTAGTTGATCTTCCCTTGGCAGGCAAGCCTCGGTTTTTGTGTTAAAACAATTTATGTCCTTTACAAAACTCCTGACTGGATATTTGTCAATAATGATAATGTTATTGCTCCATTTTGGCATCATTCTTATTTGTATATTCATATTGACTGATTTAATTGATGAAGTATGCTTGTAGTTAATGTCTGACATGGACCAAAGTATATGTTGAATTTGCTTAAATGGTACTCTGTCAATGAAATATATCAATTCAGACGGATCAATCGAATCCTTTCATTGACTGAGAGTACCATTTATGCAGATTCAAAATACACTTTGGTCCATGTCAGACATTGATTAACTACTAGCATGGGACATGGGGAAATGTGTCATGAGATTTGTTAATGTGTCCTTCAGGGCATAGTGTAGTGCAACCTAATTGATAAGTGCTATCAGAAGGGGGATTATTATTGTGTTGAATTTGGACCGTTTGAAGTTATAGTTTCCCAAAAGCTTTATTTATTGGTGTCATACTGTAAGTTCTGTGATTTTTTTTTTTTTTTTCTTCTTCTGAATGTTCCTTTTTGGTTATTTTATTTATACTGCCATTTTCTTTACACATTAGCTACATCATACTGCTTGGTATTTTGATTGTCATGAGGGGGTTAACATTTTTGAACCCAAAATATTTGTTTAGACTTTTTGGGGGGTTTACTTTTACTACAGAATGGTTTGATACATTTATTTTTGGAAAAGGATTCTAATTTTATGTCTGTCTTGTTTTTATGTTCTGTCTTTTAATGTTCTGTTTCCTTTTTTTCATGTTGTATTAGACCTACTGCCTGTCTTTTGGGGATTTGCTGCCATGTTTTCATTTTAAGTCTTTGGGAGATTGAGAAATAAACCTCTCTATATGATCGAAATTATTGAATGTAGTCTCTTTTCATTGCATTTATTTTGCTGCCTATGTCATGGATGATCAAAGTGACGTTCATGACCCGCGGGTGTCTCATATGCTCTGTACTTCACACTCGGAATATGATCCCCAGTAAACGGTCATGGCTAGAAGGGATCCAGCGTTTGTCAGAATGTTCTTATTGTAGCCGGTTTAGGAGAGCTTACGCAGTAGGTTAGAATTAACGTGGCAGTTGAGAATTAGGATAAGGTCAGGAAAAGGGTTAGGGTTAGTTTAAAAAATAAAATAAAAATTTGACGTAAATTTGACAAAAGCTGGATCCCATTTAGACATGACCTCACCCCACAACTGACTGACCTATTGTCCAATCACAAGCAGGACCATGGTTTCTGGTTACTTGGAAACTGTTGCTTTGGAGATGATATTTCAACTCTAGTTTATTTGGCCCTCGGGGGGTTGAGGGGAACTTTTCGTAATTAGTAGCCTAATCAAAAGAGACTTGGTAGTTAAAAATATATATATTTTTAAGAGGCTTGAGTAAATAGAAAATGCCTGTTCAGTCAGTTCCCCTCGCCTCTGTGACGATAGGACCGCAGTCTTGGCGAGATGATACGATGCACTCTATACGGCGAGCGGAACACTTGGTGCGGCAAACCCACGCAGGACGGCCGGGGTCTATCAGCCGTGCGCGGAGCTGTAGCGCCACCGCGTTTACCCCGAGGCGCACAGACACAATTGAAGTGGTTGGAGGTGGTGATACTAATGATGCTTTGTGCAAGAATAAACTCATTCCCCAAAACACAGGGACAATGGTGAGAGTTTAATATTTAAAGTTATGATGAATTCAATTAATAGTGAATGAATGTGCACTATTTTAAATCATGTTGGCTATATAAGCTTTAGCCTAAAATGTATGTTGGTGGTAATTGCTGTTTTGCGAAATAATGCAATCACAGTTTATGAAATTAAGTTATATATTGTTGTATATGTAGACTTCAATGTCATTATCTTATGTCATGTTTAGTTCCCATATGCTACCACCACCACATTTGTGGGCCCGTTTCCCCCTCCCTGCTTCCGAGAGCAGTGTGCAGAGGCCAGTGTCGGAGTAGCAAGGGAGTACATGCGCAGTGTGAGGGAAGTGGAGGGCGAGATACGTAGACAAGCTGGCCGGGTGGCACATGAATGCGTTAAACTGGAGCGGGAGAGAGGCCTCCTGGAGAGGATGCTGAGGAGCCTGAGGTGTGAAATGCTGATCAACAAGAAGAGTGTGGACGGAAGGACCATAAGACCAGCTACTACTGAGACTGTGAGTTCAGTGTGTGCAGTGCATGTATCACAACTTAATTTATTTGTGTTAATTTCATATTTCCACCTGACCCCAAGTTATTCTGCCCAGTATTGCTTTGCTGGACTACATTAGGCCTATATGGATTCTAATCTACTGTATGGCTATGAGAGAAAAAACACTTCAGATGATTGTTCTGTTTCCAGGGCAGAGACGGAGCAGACCATTTGCTGGAGTGTGAAAAGAGAGAACTCACTGAGCTGAAACAGGAGCTGGGGAGCACTCTGAGGAGCACACTAGCACAACTACAGGTGATGACATCTAACTGCTAGAGGCCGGGTTACTGTAAAAACACTATGACAAATGCTAATGTACACAGGGCTTTATAAAATAAATGTGATTGCTCGCATTCTCTCTTTTTATGGTTTTCAGTGGATACAGGTGACTAGGGTTATGATTATGCCTATTCAAGAAAGTTGTCGAGATATCCCTTGATTTGCTATTGATATACCTGTAAAAAAGCCCTTATTTCTCTCTCTCTCTCCTTGCCATGTATAGACCCTGGGTCAGTGCAGTAGGCAGCTGTTGGACTGTGCCAGTGAGAGAGCGCGTGTTCTAGAGCTTCTACCACACACTGGCTCTGGCTCTCTCTCCGCAGGGGGACATGGAACTCCCTCCCAAGGCCTCATAAAACTGCCAGAGCCAATCGCCCCCTTCACTCCAGGTGCTATGTCAATAACATACTGTACTAATGTAACACAGTTTATGGCACTGTATTGACGTCACCTTGTCCCATATAGTGCCTATTGTGGTTACACTTTGTTTTATTGTCAGTGATTCACCTAGTTTTTGTCTTAGACTCAACATGGTGACAGTGTAATAACATAATAGTTACATAATAGCCACTCATTTATTTATTTGGGATTTATTTAAACCAGCAGCTGTAGGCTTACCATTTGCTAGTTAGTCCCACAAATTGCCCATTTCTACTATACACTCTTCGTGGATACTAGGCAAATATCAGCTGAAACAGGTCTGAAAAATAAAGAATTACCCATATCTTTCCCTTCTCAGAATGTAAGCAGGTTCTGGAGTCTTCCACTCTGGCTGTGAACCAATCACAGCTGCTACGAGAAAACATCAGGCAGATGATTGGCAATGCCATCGCCAGGCAAAAAGCTGCCCACCGTACTGTCAATGAAGCTCTGGTGAAGAAAATAGCTGAGACAGTCACTCTAAAGGTACAGCATGGGACATACAATAGTATTTAACATTTAAAAGTCAAAATAGTAAAACTCATTCTCTCGCACAGCAAAATCTTACAACTATGTCTGCAGCCACCAGGCAGGCCATTTTCCGCAAACAGAGGCAGCTGAACTGCATTCGTCACAGCCATGACAGAGCACTGGTCAGTATGTGAGTGGAACTGTCTGTAAGCTTTGTCATGGATAAGCATGTGCATTGGAGATAGTGTCTGTATCTGTGCTGATTTGGTAAAGAAAGAGCCACTAACGTTGGTGTAATGGTTGGTTGGTTGTAATAATGTTGATAGTGGGTGACTTCACTACTCCACCCCTATCTTCCTATGTTGTCATGTGTTTTCCAGGGCCCTGAGTACAGTGGGGATATATTTTCCAGAGAGAAACTGAACAGGCCTATAGTAAAGGTTTACCACAGACACCCTGGGACCCAGTTACCTGAGGCTGCTCATCTCATACAGGTAACTAACGACCTTCCTCTAAAAATGAACATGAGTGACACTCTCTTATTATGTACTTGGCCATTTACTGTAGTAGACTCACATTTCTGTGCAAGTCTTCCATTGACATCAATCCATGATTTATGCAATTGTCGAGTTAAGTGCTTGCTCTCATGTTCTGAGTCTTGTGTTTTTCTCTCAGTGTAGTTCTGTGTTGAGACGCTGCCTGCTGTCCTCTGAAGAGGAGCTCTCCAGGCTGCAGGGCACATGTCTGCAGCTGGTGGCCAACCTGCACGGCAAGAGGGCCGCAGAGCAGGTGGACTCTGCTGTGGTCAGGCTGCGGCGGCAGCTGGTCGATAGACGAGCAATGCCCACTTTCCTCCAACAGGGGTTGTACTAAACTCATTATGTAGTGCATGACTCAATTCCTCTTTCCTCAATGTTTCCTCTCTCTTTGGCTCCTTCTCAAAATGCATTGGAGGAGAAGATCAGAGGGAAGAAAGATCTAAGGTTCATCTTCCCTCTGATCTTCTCCTCCAATGCATTTTGAGAAGTAGATGAGGAGAGGAATCAAGGAAAGAGAAGAGCCCGAATCTATAGTTGTATACAAACGGCATGTGTGTTTTCGCCTGGATATGAAGTGAAAGATGGACCAATGTGCTGAAAAGGGACCATTTAAACAAGATATTAGGAAGGTGTGTTTTTTAACCAAGTCATGTGTGGCATCTCAACCCTCGATGAACCACATTTCTGCATTACACCATTAATGTGTACTTGAAATAAACAAACAGTATTTCTCTGCAAACTCAGCCCCATTGCTTATTGTTTGGGAGTCCCTTAGAGCAGAAATGTGCATGGGTTTTATTGGCATGTACTTGATCTCCTTGTCATACTGGCATTTCTTACAGCTTGGCATCTATATTGCGAATTGAATATGTTCAGCATCGACTGCATTAGAATCACAATCAGTTTACTGTACTGTTTATGTTCAACGTCACCTGTGAATATATGTATACTGTTAAAGTCCAGTCTTCATCGCCCCCTCCTCTTCAGTCCGAGTCATAAGACGGCAAGTCACTTGACAGTCCTGCCTCTAAACTTCATGTTTTTCATTAAGAAATATGGGATGATTCAATAAGCCTCTTCTTTAGTGAGTGGTAACGGAATACTTGTATGAAGGTCCTCTATACACGTCAAAGCAGTACTGTAGATTTCAGCAATATATTTCTGTATCTTCCTTGCAATACACACTATTTAACTGAATACTCAGATAGTTTGTTTCTACTTTAGTATTTATGCAGATTCCAGTGTACACTTGACAATCAGCCATGGCGGAGGAGTGACTTCAGTCTTATCACTGGGCGGATAATGTCCTAATTGAATCAGATGTGTTGGGGTGGGGAGATAATTAAGGTAGCCTCTCGTTTTCCTAGATACTATCTTCAGATCTGAGCAGACGATGCATGAAGAGAGAGAAGACTAAAAGTACTGGCATAATACCATAGGTTTGTACAGACGCATCCCCAGAAAGGACTACATCAACACATTTTCTGGATAAGAGAAGGTTGCAACAAGTTATTGTTCTTTAGATGATCTAGAATAACTAGATAACGAGAAGACAGAAAGGTCTTGAGGAGCTGGGAAAGCAGTCAAATCAAAGGGAATACAGGATATTGTCTTTGTTTGGAGAGAGACAAAAAAACAAGTGATGTCGCAGCTTCTATGCCATCTGCTTTTACTGTGTCTGGTACCATCTGTGGGTAAGTGGAAGAGAAAGGAGTTAGAAATGGAATACTTATATTGCAATGTATCATGTACTGTGTTTGTGTGTGCATGCATGTGTGTTTATGGGAGAAGCTAATTGGTGTTTAGCTTTGTATATTGACTTGTGCATTATTACATTAACAACATTGTTTAAGCTCCTCCCACCCATTTCCATCATAAGACTGTAGCTCCTTCCTTAGGTAATATTGTCAGTGAAGATTATCAATCAAAAATCTCTACTATCCTTCAGTCCCTGCGCCAAACTTTCGTTTTACTTAGTGTAATCAATATCTTTCTCTTTCAGTTCCTCTGTTTTGCTTCACCTGTGTCTTCCCTGCCATCTCCCCACTGGACTGTATCAAGTTCCCTCAGAAGTGTCCTCCAGGTCAGCTATGTCTGTCCAGCAAAGCTGTGGGGGAGCGCGGTGAGAGCTCCTTTAGTTACATACATTGTGTTTGTGTGCCCGCATGTTTGTGATTGAGTGTGTACAAATAACACCATTAATGTAACGCTAACTCGGCCATAAACACCTTTAATCTACAGGAGAGTTCAGTGTGACGCTCTATGAGAAGAGCTGTGTCCTCCGCCCTGTGTGGCCTGACTGGTGAGAAGTACGCCATGGGCCTCAACTTCACCTTTACCAATGAATGCTGTTCCACCCACCTGTGTAATGGGGCCGCAGCCCCCTCTGCCTTCGACTGGACTGGCTCTGCTCTAACTCTCCTCTCATTCACTCTCTCACTGTGATTTACCCATCTTTAAATATAATGCTACTGCCGCTAAATTCATAAGGAAACCATGACCACATTCAGTTGGCCAGCGTCGTCGAAACGTTTCAGATATAAATGTGATGAATAGAGCTGGCATGATTCCTTGTTCTAATTGTCGGAGAGGCATGTTTGTTATACATACCGTATTTCTATCTGTCCGTTCCAAAACGTTGTATTCTGCTGAATTTAACACATATGTGTGCTTTCTGTACATTAAATATATTTTCCATTGAACTGACCATTTTCTAGAGATGAGCAAACACACACATGGTTTTTGCTCAAGTAATGTAAAAATAATGTGCTTAACACTTATTTTACATCTAGGCATATAATTAACAATATCCCACATTTATCTGTCATGAAAGTTGAAAATGAGAGCTAACAACGTACAAAGCATGCACTGTATGGATAATAACTTGTCTTTATATAATCTATAATTGTCTATTTGTATTTTCTTCATTTTTATAGGCCCTGACTATTTTTGTCTAGTCTATAAAAACGTATAGGCAGGCATAATCATCTATAATATTATAATATCCAGTTTATCTAGTATTTTCCCTGCAGTTCAAATGGCCTCGGTGGCACGAGCGTTGTGCGACTAGGTCTACAACAGGTGTTTTTGATTCTGGCTCATTCTGCAAGGAATATTGCGCGTTCACATTCTAGTTGGAACTAGGAAACTCGGAAAAATTCGATTTGCCAACTGGTTGTACACGTGCGGTGATCAACGAATCAGCAAGTCGGAAATGTCTAAGCTTCCTAGTTCCGACTAGTATTTGAACGCGGCATACCTATAGATATGAATTGACGCAGGGCCTGATTTTGCTCGAGTTATTGTACAATTTGGTACATGAATATAGATATGTTTTATATTTTCAACTTGGCCTTTTTGTTCCTTTTGCATTCTCTAAGAGCAAAGGGAGGCTCAAATGAACGCCAGTCATTTATAAAACCTTCTGTGAAGGTATTACTCACCGAAGACTCGCCGTCTTACCTCGAACTACCTGTGTTCCAGCACTCAAGGGGGCCGCTGGTAGACAAGGAACATTTCTCTCCAGTCCGTGGAACTGGACATGAACAATTACCGGATAAAGTTAGGAAAATACTGATCCCGGTGTACCCAACACAGAAGCCCGCGGGTCCAAAAAGTCAAGCCCGCGAAGTGATAACACTTTGTAAGATCAACAAGATGTTCGTGCAGGTAAAGAGAAATATTTTGGGCTCCGGGGGTTCACCGTCTCAACTGACACTCGGAACATGCCAAACCAATAAATCTACAAAAGATTCCCTCATCTTCGAATACGACCTCGGCCTCTGTGGGAGCAAGCGCTCGGTAAGGTTTGTCAGCATTCATAGGCTAACATTTCCCAGAAGTACCTTGTTGATATTGACATAGGCCTACTTATCTTCAATAAACAGCTAGTAAATAATCGTGTGGCCTACTCCAACACTCTCCGATATGACCCTCCGAAGCTCCAAGGGCCTATCAGACGAGCTGCACCATTCACCTTGCGAGTTGTCTGTCACTTCAACAGGTGACTTGCAGTATTTACACTATTTTATGATGGATTGATGTTTACCTTGAGTTCATGTCACTGGAGGGGTTATCATTCCATACAAAGAAAAGGACATAAATGATAGCAGGTTGGCACAACATTTAAAAGTTGATTCATAGTCGATGCCAATTATTTACATTTGCTTATTTCTTTCCAGATATCATTACTCCTACAAAATAGGCTACATGCTGAACGTGGTACACAAGGTCTCTAAACCAATGAAGAACAGAACTCGTTCCATGCTCACTGCACGTAATGGTAGGGTATAGATGAGTCATTGATCTACAGTAAATGAGTAGTCCTCATGTTATAGAATGTACTTAAATGAGCCCTCAGGTAATTGAAAGATCTGACTACTCATTCTCTCTCCCTCAGCTCAATGGGAGAGACTTGCCCCATCCGATGGGTACTCTATGGGAAAGCCCATGTACTTTCAGGCTGAAGTGCCTTCCCTGTCTAAAGATGGACGTCTCTATGTCCACTCATGTAATGTGACCATTAAGCAGTCACACTCCTCTACGCCTCAGTTTACTGTCATTGACCATTTTGGGTAATGTAGACATACAGTATGCCAGATCACTTCTATCAGTATCATTTGCACAGTACTTTGCTTTTAGAGGCAATCTGTAGCTGAAACAATAACAAAGAAAATCCCCACCCATGTTTTGGCAAAAATCTGAAGGATGGGGCTGGAGAAATGTAACCACTCTCAAATTCATAGAGCGAGCAATAGATGCAAGTACTGCCCATCTGTGATATCCAAATTATAGTTTTGGGTTCTGATGTTGTACCACAGTTGAACTAGGCTCATGCAGCATTGATAAGTTATATTCTTCAAGAATATATGGGTATATATCATTCATTTATAAATCCAAAGATGAATGTATCAATTGCAGATTGACCCTTTAAAAAAAAAAAGGAACTTCTTGGATTTAACAGTAATCTATTTTCTGCTCAGGTGTATGGTTGAGAGCAGAAACAACAGTGGCTCCAGATTCATCCCATATAAAAGGAATGTTGTGAGGTTTACCATGGATGCTTTTCTGTTTCAGGGAATGACAGCAGGGCAGGTATGTTAAGGATGCACTCCGTTCGTAATATGCAACAGTAACCATAGTCAACTGACCAGTAGTTGAACTTGAGTGCTATGCCCTCGTTAGATTTCCTATGCAATACATGGCCTTCATCAAGCATTATGACTACTGAGCTTAATCTTTTTCTTTCCCTTGTCTATGCAATTAATTTTACTGAGGTCCTCTGACACTACATTGCATTGGAAGAAGTATGTACATAAGTATGCAAACTGTAGATTCTGTGCCACATTTGAATCAGCTCGAGCCGCCTCTTCAGCCACAGCAGCTCTACATGCACTGTGCTATGTCTGTGGGGAGGTCTGTCCCCTCTTCAACTGCGAAGGCCTGCACCTACGATTCCGCAGCAGGGGGGTAAGCCCTGCTAATACTGAAGCTGCCTGATACTTTATCCATATAGGCCCTGCAAAAGATGATAGAAAACCATGAATAATAGAAACAAGACTCATGTTGCTCTGACATGTCTTGGTCTGGTCCTATCAGATGGAAGGAGCTGTATGGAGCTTCTTCAGTCTGCTCCTGTTGTGAGTCCACATGTAGCTCTGCTGTCCCCTCTGGTGAGTACTGTGCCTACAAGTGTATCTTTGCATTTACTTACTGTTGGGTTTTGGGAGGTTGTTTTGGTCGAGTACTTTTTTGCATTTGTAAAGATGGCCTCATTATGATATGAATAATTTTTATTTGGAAAGCCATTTTCAAATATTTACACACAAGGCTTATTAGCCTGTCACCATCAATGAGTATCCATTTATTCAGTCTGTGTCGGTGAGGATGTTTGGCATCTAACTCGCTCTGTGTACTCTAGCCACCACCAAGATGGTCACCAGCAAGTCGTGGTCGGTGGAATACAACACAAAGCCTGCTCTGACCCAGGAGGTGACGACAACCTCACAGCCCGAGACCATGGTGGAGGGGCAGTTAGGTGTGAGGCAGGTGGAGAGACTTAAAGAGAGACCTGTGAAGGGATTTGCTGTTGTGGAAGTGGAGCAGGTCTCTGAACCACACAGAACATTCGAGGAGTTCTTTGGTGTGGACAAATAGACAGCAAGTGTGGTCACTGCCCGATGTTCATGTCGATAATTCACCTTGGCAATAAAACAAATTACTGATACACCATCTAGTTAATATTTTTGTCAGTTAAAATTATCAATGGTTTGGAGAAAAGAAAGGAGACCAACTCAAATATACAAGTTCCTTTTATTAGCATTACTACAGGGGTAAATGTTTTATTGCTACAATTGTATGACACATTCTGTACAATGATACGTTTACAAATGTTAGATCAATGAATATAGTAATTGCGATCAAGACCTCATAACAGTTTTAGCACTTCCCACACTCAGTGACTTTCCCCTTTAAGTCCTTCAATGACCTCAATGACATATTAAACAAAATACTTACCTACTTGAAAAACGTGGTTTTCAAACAACTGAATCACAGGCTATAATATGAACAAATTCTCAACCTCCATAGTTGAGAAATTCAAGAAGGCAGAACCTTCATGGCTATCCCTTGGTCTCTACTAGTCACCATTGCTTCTTCACATTGTTTACCCTCTTCCTTTTGCCTATCTTATGGTGCCTCTGCTTGAAGATGTGACGTGAGCGTTATTGTCCATGTTACATTCTGTACTAGCAAAACTCGCATAGCGTTACAACCTAATTTAGATGTAAAGACCAGATACATTGTGGATGGTATCTTGGATATCAGTCTGTTTCAGAAAGCTCTGCCATCCAGTCTAGTGCAAGACACCCATACCTCAATAGTATGAGCTCAGGTGGGAGTGAGTCCCCGGGTGCCTTGGCATGGGAGACCCGGGATACATTGGGCTGGTTGTTGAGTTCCAGTAAGTTGTAGATGGCCCGAAAAAGTTCCCAGGGGACACGGGCATAGGGGCGGCATGCGTGTTCATGAAGTTAATTTTTGGCTGGTGGCTGTGGTAGGGCTGGGCATAAGATACCTCAGTCTGATACTTAACAATGCCCCCTTCTCCGCCGTGGCTCTGGTGGGCCTGTGAGATGCCCTGGAAGTCAAACTTGTAGGCGTAGCGCTTGCCGTGCACCTTGGTCATGATGTTCTTGTCGTAATAGTAGCGCAGGGCGCGGCTCAGCTTGTCATAGTTCATGTTGGGCTTGCTCTTGCGCTCGCCCCAACGCTTGGCCACCTCGTCCGGGTCGGTCATCTTGAACTCGCCGTTGTTGCCCTCCCAGGTGATGATGCTGGAGTTGTTGCTGTCCGACAGCAGCTCCAGCAGGAACTGCCACAGCTGGATCTGTCCAGAGCCTTGGAAGAGAAACGGGACAGGGGGTGAGGGGAATGGATGCATCAAAGGGCTGGATTCTGTTAAAGCGAGCAAGATCTCTTTCTGAAATGCTTCTCTTAAGAGTAGGATTGTTTGTAGATTAGTGTAGTTTTATCCATACACAATTCATTTTTCTGTATTTGTATAGATTTAAGTATTTTTGCTTGAATATCCTTATCTACTATTGTGTGATTTTCATTTAATTCTTTATGGGATCTGCACAGAACACCGTAAGAATTATTACTGTGAATCATTGTCATTTTTATTTGTGTCAATTAATCCCGTAAGGGATAGTTTGCCAACTGGCAATTTGACACAAATACAATTACATTTATTCACATGCAGTTTCATTCATGCACCATTGCTATCTCCTTCTCGTGGACTATTTTGCTATTGTCATATCAATCTATGTCCCATGGGTGTCTGTGTCTGAGAATATAACTTGCATAAGAGATACCACCAGGATTCTAAATACATTTTCAAGTTTGAACTATTTCTGCAAATGTGACCTTTTTCACTGTGTGTCATGGAGAGAGACAGAACGTGGGTGGACCAGGCAGAAACCTACCCACAGGCCTGTGAGCGCTGGGGTCAGGCAGCCTGTATGAACTGTGTTTGCCTGTTCGTTTCTTGGAGTGGAGGGCCTGGCCTTCTGTGAGGAGATACAGAATTAATTCTGTCAAACAGGGTCATTCTGGTTAACGGGAGACAATAATTAAAATGTTTCAGCCTAGTTTTGCTGAGGGTGAATGTATAATGCTATTGTCTAGGTGGACATTTTTGTCAATGTGTCATCCCAGACCTGGAATGTACGACTTAATTGTTCTCTTTTTAAGGAATACCTCTGCCCTCTGTTCTCCTATTCAATCTATTTGAGTGTTACAGTTCATGACACCAAAGCAGACAGTGTAAAGGCCACATTTGTCACCACCTTTTTGGTTCACCAGTTTAACATGGTGCATTGTGGGATATGCTCTCACCTGGGTTGGCTAGACGACTGCTGATGGGACCTAATGCTTGGTATGGGTCTGCAAGGAAATTAAGGGTTGGAAAGGTTAGATTGTTCTGTTAAGACATTGTTGGCTTGACTATGGTACAAAGGTTATACCAGTGTTACAACAAACTAGGATCAGGAAATGAGAAAGCAGTACAGATGCACACCTTGCACAATTCTCGGCGGAGGCTCTGTGACTCTGGTGCTGTGTTGGTGCTCCATCTGAGAACCTAAATCATAAACATGATGTATTTATCAGCATGATGAAAACATGTCGACAAAGTTCTGTTTACTCTTAGTTTTCTCTATCATTATTATTCCATCTTGAACTACAAAATGCTTGACCAAATGAATTTATTCTGCCTCCACTGTAGTAATAATTTCTAGAACTAATATCTGATACAACTATTAGTATGAATCTGCCTTAGTGCTCACAAGAAATGTAAAGCACTGAGAATGAGATGTGACGTCGGTTATTGTACCTTTGGTTACTGCAGGCAGCATGGGGTTCGATGACCAGCTGTTCCTTCTGCCTATCTCCTCATAGCTGTTCTCTGCTCAAAAAGAACGGAGGGTGAGACGCGGCATCCACAGGAAGAAAGTTCAGACAGGGGTAGCAGGGTGAATCCATTTGAATTCCATCACTTTTTGACAGCATCCCTTTTGATTTAAACAAAACTTTCCATAAAATGTTTGTACATGGAAGAAGTAGTCAGAAAGTTACATTTTGGACTTGAATACCAAAACATTTAGGAGATAAAGGTGCTCAAAGTTGACCCATTTTGCATTCCCCACCATACCATGAGACATCCATGTCTACATCACCAGAAAGTATAAACATGATATCAGCTAAAAGCTGTTTTCAAATAAATTATGAGATTTTTAAATGAAAATGGACTTGAAGTTAATTATCTAAAAACGCGTAAGCTCTTTCTTCATATATGCATATGTTGTAGATTAGACCCTACTTTACATCATGAGGTTTTTGTGTTGTGCCCGCCATTGGTTGAGACAACATGCTCTTGAATACAGGGTGGGTGTCAATCATAGAAATAGAATGGACCTATATTTGAATATGAAACAAATCGGAGTTTCAGCGTTTATTGATCATTTATGTTTCAGGTTAAATTACATTTTTATTTTCAAGAAAGTATAAAATAGTTTGACAACACTGCTATCATTTAAAAGCTTACAAACAATCTCAACCGTTTCTGTTCCAGTGATGAAGACATAGCTGTCTCATGGTGGGGTTTGTAAAATAGGTCAACTTTGAGCACCTTTATCTCTTGAATGTTTTTGCATTTGGGTTCAAAAAGTAACTTAGTGAGAACTTCTACAATGGGCAAATATGTATGGAATGTTTCGTTCAAATCAAAAGGGGGGCTGTCAAAAGTGATTGAATTCAAGTGTATTTACCCAGCAACCATAGGAAGCATTTTTTCCCAAACACAATCATGGTATCTGTAACGGCAGCCTTCCTCCTCTTCACGAGAAGAGGAGGTGTAGCAGGGATCGGACCAACACGCAGCGTAGCCAGTGCTCAACATGTTTAATTAAACGATAAACAGTGAACACTTACAAATACAAAATGTGGCAAACCGATACAGCCCTATCTGGTGCAGAGAAAACACAAAGACAGGAAACAACCACCCACAAACCCCAACACAAAACAAGCCACCTATATATGATTCCCAATCAGAGACAACACAAAACACCTGCCTCTGATTGAGAACCATATTAGGCCAAACATAGAAACAGACAAACTAGACACACAACAGAATGCCCACCCAGCTCACGTCCTGACCAACACTAAAACAAGCAAAACACACAAGAACTATGGTCAGAACGTGACAGTATCAAGAATTGCTTCTACTTCACCAGTTGCATGTCCGATTACTTGGACAATTTAGTTGCTAATGTCAGCCTGCGGTACCTCGGAGGGCCTTCAACTTGACATACTACATGAGGGGTCAACACTGACCTAGCCTGCAACGTAATTTCCCAGAGTAGCTCAAACTGCGCATGCAATGTTTCCAAAAACTCCTCCCATGTAGCAAGATGGGGACACACTGAAATGATACTTCCTGATCATCAAATGCACCACTGAGCATTCCCATAGCAAACAATGGGGTATCGTCATCGATGGCTTCGTCCATAGTTTTTTTTTACAGTCTATGGAAGGAAGCCCAAAAACTGAGATTTGAGTGATTTGAAGCAGCCAGAAGAAAACAGACAGAGCTGAAGATGGTCCAGTATTCCTTGGGATGAGTGTCCTTTTGACCGTGCCACCTCTGTTGCCACTAGATTGTCAATTGTGTCCCAAAGTGGGACCCATACTCGTCCATTTCTCTGCCGGTGCAGCTGTTTCCTGTCTGAAACTGACGTGAGTCGTGGACTCGTCAAAGAGTCATCAACTCAGGGAAACGCTCCGCCAAAAAACTTTAAAGCGCTCTAAACTATAATCTGAAATGGCAACTCAACACTACATTTTGAAGTATTTGATCTGCCTCAGAGAGGTTTGAATAGATTATTCCTGCCACAAAACCCCTCCATTTTAATCCCCTTCTCATTTTAAGGCTGTTTATCTCAATGCTCGCTAGCTCCAGGTTCTTTATGCATGCAGTTTAAGGATTTTACACTGTCACTGTGTTCTTGGTAATGAGTTGTGAAGTTAATTGTCTTACCTGATTTAACCTGTAGTCTGGGTTGTTGCTGTGTGTTGTTGGTTGGAGTTGTGGGGTAGGAGAAAGTAGGGCTGCCTAAAAAGAGATTCAAAGAAGGTTACAAAATGGATACATAGATCAGTTATGTCCTCATGCAGTATGAAAATAGTAATATGAAAAGTTTCTACGAGTCCCAGGCCGTAACCCTTACTCTGTCGGAGGTAATTGAGGTGGCCGAGCAGGATGTCCGTGTTGTAGGCGGACGTGAGGTGCATCATATCCTCCTTGGTCATCTTGCAGAGGGCCTTGCCCTCCAGTGTGTGGAAGTGCATGATGTCCACCTCCTCCAGGCTGTACTCCTTGATGGCCCAGTCCAGCCACTGGCGCACATGGTCCTGGGTCCACACCTCAGGGTCTGGGACCAGGAGGAAGAGGAGGACAGGGAGAGAAGGAAGAGAGATTGGTAAGTTGTGGTAACAGGAGGTTGTTGTAACCCACACAGACCCATCATCTCATAAAGTTGAGAAGTTACTCTTTTGAGTAAAAAAAAGGTTTAATGTTTTCTTCTCCTCAAATGAAACTAAAGGTGTTTTTAAATGTACAGTAAGAACCCAAAGATGATGTATGGACCTCATGAATACCCCAAAATATCAGACTGTAGTTTGGAGACGCCTCTGTCTGTACCCTAGGGCATGGGTTCCCAAACTGTTTTGCTTTGTGACCCAGCAATTGAGTTGTCTTTTGAGTTGCGACCCACCATAAGGGTTGAGCGGTGAAAAAAACCAGACACAGACCAAATTATAAGTAAAACATATCTTGGCAGCGGAGAGAAAATGTTGCAGTTTCATAGCTAATCTCCTACAATTCCATGCATTTTGACATGGCTAATGCTGTGTTCTAATGCTCAAACATTACAAAATCAACAGGGGCTGATTGTCTAGCTTTTATTTAGTTGATTGTTAATATTCAAAGATTATAGACTATTATTGAAAAATAAATAGGTCCTTTATATTTTCTACATACTTTCTATTTGGTTTAAGTTTACACTGAAAGCGTTTTCATCCGGTGTCCCAGAAGTGGGTCCTGACCCAGAGTATGGGAACCACTGCCCTAGGGCAGGGATCATCAACTAGATCATCAACTTTTATTTTTCTTGAGCGGATGGTCAGGGGGCTTGAACATAATTACAAATCATTTGTTGACTGCAAATTGACCGCAAGATGCCCAAACGGATATATTTGATTAAAACAATTTCAAACCTTGCTTACATTTTTATTATCTATTATGTGTGGGTATACTTTAACAGATTTCCAAAATGTAAATCACTTGTAGCTGATTTGCTGGTGTTTTTATCATTTTTTTATGTCCCAAAATAAAAAATACTTTTATCAATGTTTTTGTGTTCAGAACTTGGGGGGATGGGGCCCTGCCCTAGGGTCTTCATTGTCCTTGTTTAACACAGCTGTGATGTAATATCCGTGTATTATCATGGCCACTAGAATAGCTTGGCCTGTGTGACTCAGGCTAAGAATCAAACCTTGTAGTCTTGTCTATTAATTGTATAGACTTAACACACCTAATGTCTCATGTTTGGAATGTCATCTTAGGTGGAATCTCCCAACAATGACTCACTGGCTGAAATCCATTCCAAAAATGTGCTTTCTTCCCAGTCCCTAAAATCTGCTCTTAATGGCTGACTCCCAAATGATGGAAGATCATTTAACAAGTGAAGGCAATATGATGGGAACACCATCCCAGCCTATTCTCTTCGCAGATCCTTGTGTGCCTTAGGATCTGGGCACCCCTCCTCTGAGTGTGTTGGCACCTCACCTGCGGGCACTATGACTCTCTTCTCCTCTGTGGCGCTGTTGGGCGGGGTGGCAGTCTGGGGGCTGGCGCGGGGCTCAGGGTATGAGGCCTGGTAGGCCAGCTGACCCCCTTCGTTGCTGCTCATGTGTCTGGAGCGTTTGGTCACACTGCAGTCCACAGGGGACTCACGACTGTTGAGAGAGAGAATAGGGAGATGAGTAATATTCTGGTATGATTCTGTGTGATCCTGTTGCAGTATTTATGATGGTGATGGTAAACTCTTGAATGTAAAAAATATATAACAAGTGGGAATGTGGGAATGTGGTGAATAAGTGGGAATGTGGTACATATATATAACACTGAATAAGTGGGAATGTGGTACATATATATAACACTAAATGTGGGAATGTGGTAAATATATAACACTAAATATGTGGTAAATATATAACACTAAATATGTGGGAATGTGGTGTATATATAACACTAAATGAGTGTGAATGTGGTGTGTATATATAGCACTAAATGAGTGGGAATGTGGTGTGTATATATAACACTAAATGAGTGTGAATGTGGTGTATATATATAACACTAAATGAGTGTGAATGTGGTAAATATAACACTAAATGAGTGTGAATGTGGTGTATATATAACACTAAATGAGTGGGAATGTGGTAAATATAACACTGAATGAGTGGGAATGTGGTAAATATAACACAAAATAAGTGGGAATGTGGTGTATATATAACACTAAATAAGTGGAAATGTGGTGTATATATATATATATATATATATATATAACACTAAATAAGTGGTATAACTTCTCTCAAAGACTGCTAATTGTGATGCACCTGGTTCCGTTGATGTGCTCTCCTCTCTTCCCAGGGTTCTGTGCTCCCGGCCCGGCCCACTCCGGCTCGGTGGGTTCTTGGCTCTCTTCGGAGGCCTGGCTGAAGCTTCCCGGTGACGTCATCTCGCCCTTCATGTGCATGGTCGTGGCGGCAGGGAAGGGCGACTCGAAAATGGACTGGTCCTCGCTCACCACGGACAGTGCTTCCTGCCGGCATGGACAAACAGTGGAGTCAGCGGTTACGGTAAGTATGGGCCACAACTAGTCATGTGATGATGGTAGCCAGGAAACTGCTCACACCTCTGAGGTTTTTCCACACTACGTTGAATGGAACACGCATGATGAAATTTTACACCCTAATGAGTCTTGTTCTATTGATGAAGGATTTATTAATTCACGTTTCTAACTTTGTCATGGTCCAGATGTCTTTAGAATATGTGATTGGTGACTTGAGGAATATTACATGGAAAATAGACGATTGTGGCATGAAGTTTATAAATCACTGTCATTATTGATCAATTTAGCTGTACCATAATGTTTGATTGCAGTTACTTGCGGAACACTGGCATCGACGTTTGGAGAAACGAGAGCTTCCGTGATCTTTGTCACAGTTTTAATTCGTTGGGATTGGGGTGATGGGGGGGAGCTTGGTGGAGTCAGATCAAGATTTGAGACGCTTTCTTTGTGCTGCTTCCTGTGTTTAACGCTGACAAAGGCCCCCAAACTCCAAACCATTCTTCAAGATGGCACTCGTGTGTGTGTGTGTGTGTGTGTGTGTGTGTGTGTGTGTGTGTGTGTGTGTGTGTGTGTGTGTGTGTGTGTGTTTGCGAGGGAGTGTTGTGTCTATACAGTGGGTAAGGATAGGCCTTGTTTTTGAGTCTTTGTGTGGGTAAGTATATATGTGTAGGTCTAAGTGCGTGTGTGTTTAGAGGACTTCACTATTGTCTTTGTGGCTCGTACGTCAGTGCCTGGCTTTTTCGGTGGCCCACAGGAAATCTGGCCCCCATGTGCAGAGAAACCTTTTGGCACAGGCCAAGGGAAAGGAAACAGAGGGGGGCCACAGTGTAAAGATGTGGCTCATTTTAAAGCTGGAAAACAACCTAGGGTTGATGAAGGTAGGGGAGGATTGGGTACGTCGGACAGCAAGAATACACAGCCTTGATTGAAGTTCAAAGTCCCGCTCTTCCATTGTGTTACCTGAGCATTGTAAAGTGTTTCATGCATGGTACACATTTAGTGGCATTTCCTTCTTCAGACTAACAGTGACAGGGCTGTTAGCTATAGCAACATTGTAGCTTAATTGAATGACATTAATATATCAAACTGACATAATATTATTTCAGTACTGATACTGAAATGTTAGTACATGTGATGTTTGTTTTCAGTGGTAGAGGAACAACACGTCACAGGTCCACCACACTTTCCTCCCTGACCGTTATCCTCGCTCTCTCCTCTCTTTCTGTCTCTTTCCTCTCGCTTCTCTCTTTCTTCTCCCTGTCTGTCTCCCTCCTCCTCTCATGTTGTGCAGAGGCCCTGACAGCAGAAGTGAAACTAAGGACTGAGCTGAGAAGAGGTTGAGGCTGAGCAGCAACGATTCATGGAAAGGGTCATGAGCACCATTCTCATATTGTAATGTTATGCATTGGAGTGATCAATTGTTGAACTTCTTATCTTTCATTAGGTTCATTCATTGTTTCAATGGCGTGTTTGTGCATTCACAGCCACAAGCTCATACACCTGCTCTTTCTCTCTCGCCCCCCCCCGCCCCGCTCACTCCCTCTCCCTCTATAGCTTGCAAACTGACACAAATATACCGAATGTGGCCTGACCGCCAATGCCACAACAAACTTCCTGTTCAATGAGTTTCGTAGAAGCTAGGCCCTGTTGCTGAGGGACACAAAATAGTTTTGAAAACAATTGTGTCTGCACACACACAACATACACACTACAAACACACATTTTAAAGTCCTGTCAGTTCTGCTGTCAAAGTGAAAATCTTTTTTTTTGTTCAGCACATTTGTGCATTATCACACTTAGGCCATTTTTATCTATTGAAAGGTTTGTACTGAATGTACTAGGCCCACCTGAGGCTAATACTAGATACTGCCATAAAACGGGCTGTTGAACAAAATAGAAACGCCAACAGAACCATACACAGGCAGAACATGTAGGACTGTAAGTTAGAAGTCTTGTCTCAGGTTCAGCTGCTTAATGGTTGATGGTTAGCAGCACATCAGATAATCATCTTATGAATCAGCCACATAGGGTGGTGCTCACACAGTTCACCAATAGTGACACATCCTTGTACCACAACCATGTACTACCAACTGTTGTGAAACATCCTCGGATTCACAACAGAGCTCTAGCTTAATAACCTCTACTGGAACTAAAACACAGTGCAAAAGCTAACAAACATTTACTTGTCCAACACCTGCTTCCCACCTAATCTCTTTTACAGTTCCTAGATACAGTTGAAGTCGGAAGTTTACAAAACTAGTTTTTCAACCACTCCACAAATGTATTGTTAACAAACTATAGTTTTGGCAAGTTGGTTAGGACACAAGTAATTTTTCCAACAATTGTTTACAGACAGATTATTTCACTTATAATTCACTGTATCACAATTCTAGTGGGTCAGAAGTTTACATGCACTAAGTTGACTGTGCCTTTAAACAGCTTGGAAAATTACAGAAAAATGATGTCATGGCTTTAGAAACTTCTGATAGGCTAATTAACATAATTTGCGTCAATTGGAGGTGTACCTGTGGGTGTTTTTCAAGGCCTACCTTCAAACTCAGTGCCTCTTTGCTTGATATCATGGGAAAATCAAAATAAATCAGCCAAGACCTCAGAAAAAAAATGGTAGACCGCCACAAGTCTGGTTCATCCTTGGGAGCAATTTTCAAATGCCTGAAGGTACCACATTCATCTGTACAAACAATAGCACACAAGTATAAACACCATTGGACCACGCAGCCATCATACCGCTCTGGAAGGAGACGCGTTCTGTCTCCTAGAGATGAACGTACTTTGGTGCGAAAAGTGCAAATCAATCGCAGAACAACAGCAAAGGACCTTGTGAAGATGCTGGAGGAAACATGTACAAAAGTATCTATATCCACAGTAAAACGAGTCCTATATCGACATAACCTGAAAGGCTGCTCAGCAAGGAAGAAGCCACTGCTCCAAAACCTCCATAAAAATCCAGACTATGGTTTGCAACTGCACATGGGGACAAAGATCGTACTTTTTGGAGAAATGTCCTCTGGTCTGATGAAACAAAAATAGAACTGTTTGGCCATAATGACCATCGTTATGTTTGGAGGAAAAAAAGGGGAGGCTTGCAAGCCGAAGAACACCATCCCAAACGTGAAGCACGGGGGTGGCAGCATCATGTTGTGGGGGTGCTTTGCTGCAGGAGGGACTGGTGCACTTCACAAAATAGATGGCATCATGAGGTAGGAAAATTATGTGGATATATTGAAGCAACATCTCAAGACATCAGTCAGGAAGTTGAAGCTTGGTCGAAAATGGGTCTTCCAAATAGACAATGACCCCAAGCATACTTCCAAAGTTGTGGCAAAATAGTTTAAGGACAACAAAGTCAAGGGATTGGAGTGGCCAACACAAAGCCCTGACCTCAGTCCTATAGAAAATTTGTGGGCAGAACTGGAAAAGCGTGTGTGAGCATGGAGGCCTTACAAACCTGACTCAGTAACACCAGCGCTGTCAGGAGGAATGGGACAAAATTCACCCAACTTATTGTGGGAAGCTTGTGGAAGGCTACCCGAAATGTTTGACCCACATTAAACAATTTAAAGGCAATGCTTCCAAATACTAATTGAGTGTATGTAAACTTCTGACCCACTGGGAATGTGATGAAAGAAATAAAAGCTGAAATAAATCATTATCTCTATTATTCTGAAATTTCACATTCTTAAAATAAAGTGGTGGTCCTAACTGACCTAATACAGGGAATTTTTACTAGGATTAAATGTCAGGAATTGTGAAAAACTGAGTTTAAATGTATTTGGCTAAGGTGTATGTAAACTTCCGACTTCAACTGTATATCTTTGATTCACAAGGGAGACTGATTACTAGTCTAAACCAAATGCATTGCAGTCTACTTGCCTAACTATGATTAGATTAACTTTTGTTCTATATCATTGCTGAAGTTGATTTATGTTGTGAATGTATTTTAGCTTTGATCTGTGCTTATGGTGCCTTTCCACAGAGGCCTCGAATTGCAAAGAGTTTGTCTACCAAGGTGAATGTTCATTGCCAAACAAGAAAAGATTGACTCTGCTAAATACTCATTCGTCTATGATTTTAAAAAGTCAATGGATAAAAAGTGTACATTTAAAAAATGATGCTATTGTTTATCATAATTTAAATGAATAAATAACTGCCTATTGAATCCAGAGCCATATATCAAGAAACTGTTTGTTTTGCTTATTGTATGCAGTTGATCACTAATTCACTACGGTGATCCATGTAACATGTGACCAACTCTGTCCTCAATATGGTGTAGAGGCCAAGAAAGCAGAAGTAGAGGTTGAATCGAGCTGATTTTGCAAAGGTCTGCAGCAGCTGCTCCTTCAACATGCAAAAACATGTGGTTTTCACAACTTTTGATATGGCGACATCATGGCTTCTGTTACATGGCTTTTAGACAGTAGAAAAATAAAGCAAGTACTATAGCTGCCAATAATAAAGGATACACATGGCGTATGAGCACGGTCGTCTTAGTTATATTCAGAGTTATTGTATTCACATCTAAAACAATGCAGTGCCTCGACACATCCAGTGACTTGATTCTGTTTTGCAAAGTCTCCGTTGCCTTTTTCGTGTGGATGGAGCGGAAATGTGTGCGGAAAGTCTGAGGTTTGAGACAGGAAGCCTGCAGAGCTCAGATAACGACACCTGACAAGCGCTCCTGTTTGCAGTTCAGGCCTCTATATTCTTTAAATAACTTTGTGACAAAAACAACTGACTTTATCTGGATGTTTTAGAAAATATCCATGTTTCAGTAGATGGGCCTTCATATTTAAGTTTTAAAAGTGTATGTGTGTCTGTGTGCGCGCGCTCCTAAATTACGCTCTATATGTCACTGTAATAACATCAATTTTCAGTAACCAGAAGTAGCCTATTTATTCCCTCCCTCAGGTTATCCAAATAGTAGCATAAGTATGTTAGTCCTATATGTTGTAATAGCTGTAGGGTATGAAGAAAAGTAATGATAATTTCGTTATACGTTTCTGGAAGTGATTTGACTTCAGTGGACGAGAAACAGGATGGACACCTGCAATGCGTGAAAGTAGGCTAAAGTTGTTGGTCCAAAACATATACATTTTAATCAAGTTTAATAACATTTTAATGTAAATGGCTTATTCCAATGCCTTAGCTACTTCAAAATATTATCAACATGGTTGAGGAACCAATTTCAAAACCTGTTAAATCGTTTATTTCGTTTCGTTATTAGCCTCTAAATTGATATGTTTCATTCTGCAAATAGGCTGAATTGATCGTGAGGTTTATAACCTTGGCAGAACATCAATTCGTTGTTTTGGTGCCTTTTTTCTCAAAGTTGAAGGTCCTTGTTGTTTTACAGAACAAGCTATTTAATCAGGCGCTACATATTTTTGTCGAACTATTCGTTAACTGTTTGGTTAAATTCACCCTATTATGTGAAAATAATAATCAGTATTGCTATAACAAGGAATACCTCAATACGTTATATTTGTAATTGATGCTGTTCGGTTGTCTTGGTCATGGTTTGTGCCCCACCTTCATGACAAAAATGCGTTTCAGAACCATTAGATTAGTCAATATTGTATCTATTCCAATAACAGTTAGGCTACATATAGTAGCCTAGTTATTCTCATCAATTTCGGTAAGCTTTAGATCGTCTTTACATTACCCCATTTTAATCATTCGATTAAAGAAGAAGAATTTCCTGAAGTCCTTTTGTTTAATTGGATAAAATAATCCTAACAGTAATTCATATGTTGTGGTAATGATGATTTAATGTTTAAATAAATGAATGTAAAATATGAAATACCAGTCATCTCATGGATTTCGATCCTCCAACTCTATGGAAAGTGGCCTTATACTCCAAATGCGTTCAATGGCGCCAAGACACCTGCCACGAGAGCGCTCCAATAAACTTGTACTGATCAATATTGCTTATATGCTGTGTAATGTGCCTCAAATGTGTCGTCTTTATCATCAATTGGGACAGGTGAATCACTTCTTTAAATCACCTTTAACTTTCTTTAAACTAGCATATGTGCTTTTAACCCAGGAACGTCTGCATTAAACTTGATTAAACGAAACAATTAAAATAGCGAGTTTTGCGCGCCCCTTTTACGCGTGCAGTGCTGGACACCATTTCGTTTTTATCGGTGTGTAAAGATGTAGTGGTTACTTGTGTTATTAAAGAGCCGACATACAACCACGAACGGGAAGGAAGAGGAAATTTTGTACAAGAAGGAAAGAGTGGGGACCTCGCATCACCGCTTTGCCTCTCTCACTCAGCAAACAGACGTGCTAACCGACTCAGTGGGTGGCTGCGTATCGTTTTCACAAGCGACATTAAAACCAGTTCAATCGCCTACCTTTATCGTACAGTCCATTGTAGCAGTCACTCAGTCGTTGATTCTCATTTAGTCATTTAAACACGTTATAACTAGTCTGGATAGCCTGACTGAATCGCATCAACCCATACACAAGCGCATTTACCCTTTGGCGCAAACCATTGCAGCAACAATTCTTGCTTAGTCCATAACCGGATGGCAGCTTTTTTTCTCTCTCTCACTCTAAATTGGGAAGTGAAGTCACTCTAACAACGCATTAGGGCTGGGTCCCTACTGGTGAAACGAAGTCCTTTTTAATTTCTTACAACATTGCACACACAAACCTGCTGATTAGCCTACAAACCAACGATGACAATCTTCCTAATCTGACTGTGCCTAAAAGTTGATCAGGCTGATGATTGGACATAGAGCAATAAAGGTGCAGATAGGGTTGAGCTTCTATAGGCTTTGCTCCGAGTGTTGTTATCATTCAGCAATGTTTTGAGAAATATTTATTGCCATCATGCATTTTGAGGTGCACTAACACATTACATATTGTGTGTTCCAAGCAACATGTAATTTACAAATGAATGTAGGCCTATTTCTAATTTGTTCTTGGGCATTGTTGAGATAAATACATTCATTTGGCATTCAAAAGCCTGTTGCTTGCAACTTTCTAAACTTGAATAGCCTCACCATAATAACCATAGTGGTAATGAACATTGTATAGCCTTCCTGTAGTTTTTCTAAATATGACTCCGGAAATTGCAACTGATGTCAAAAAATCTGACCGCAAACTTGCACACTGTGATAAAAAGAACCTCCTTCCAAAGTAGGTTACAAAGTAAGAACATGTTCCCCTTAGCAAACAGATCACTAAATGTTCTGACAAATAACCATCTATCGTCGATGTAGGAAAGGGCATATTTTAAGGCCTTTACTTTTTTAGTCTGCAAGTCGGTCTATATATAGATGGAGACTATAGATATGGCTATAATATGATAGGCCCAATGCACTTCCTTGAGGTTGAATGTAAAAGGTGACTTTAAACAAATTCATAAAACATTGTTTTATTACTTAAGTTTGCAAAGTTAGACAATAGAAAATGTGAGTTTCTGTATTTCATTATAAAAGATGTGTCTTTAATTATCAATTTCCATGGGTTTATCATGAAAGCTATCACACATTGCTTATGTCTCAATCTGGCTTTAACGCATGCATGGAGTAGCCCATACCTACTTTAGTTTGTCTATCACCATAATATATTCAGAAAATCGAAACTTTCTTTGGCCTTTTATGTCAAAATAAATTCAAATAAATAGCCCAGCTGAGATGATCCCAAGCCCTTTACAAGGCACAGCATTAATAGCCTACTAGTATGCCTAGATTTAGTATGCATTTTCTGTCGTATACATTTAAAAGTTTCCTCATTTGTGGAAGGAAATAACGAAATATAGTTGAATTGTCCCTTCAGTCCACTGAACAATGTTTAGGCCCATTTTTATTTATTAAGATCTATGAGATATTTTGATTAAGGTCATGGCATTGTTCAGCTTTGTAATATTCAGGAGTTTTTCATTGTGTCATTCAGTTGGTAAACCAGTTGAGTTGATGATGGACTCGTCATCATTAGGCCGGCACGGAGGTTGTGTAACTCGAACCCCCATGTGTCCTTGTCTGGAGGGGGGGGGGGGGGGGGGGGGGGGATTCGTCGTGATTAGTCCCAATCACGACTCGTGTCTCCCACACCGTACACGACTTGGCAGCTCACTTTTCCAGATGTATTTTGTCTCTGCTGGGGAAAATTGCGGTGTTTGTTTATACAAGGCGCTTGTGTGGGCCTTATCTGCTCAGGCCACTCACACCGTGATTTCAGCGCTTCAGCATGTAGTTTACGGGCTATTGTTCTGTCGAATGGCTTCTAAAGATATGCTCATGGCCGCCCACCTCATTATAACCAACTTGCAAGTTCTGATTTTTAAAACACCCTATCTGTCCTCCGCCCTGGCTGGCATGGGTTTATGCTTAGTCGACGTTGCCAAGCATAGAAAAAGGTAATGATTTCCATAGAGTTTTTTAATGACTAAGTCAATAGCCAATTGATAGGCATACAGGCGTTTTGGTGTAGCCTATTGTGTAATCGCTATTGACCTAATTGGGGGAAAACATTTTCTCAGTACATTGGCTAGTTTTATATTGGCCTAATTTAAATAAAATAAATTTGTAGATCAAGTTGTATTCCTATAAAATATATCTATGAATACACTAAAACTATCCATACATTATATGATCATGAATGGGTTGTCAATTTATCATGGGAGTAAGATAGCCAATTGGGCATGCAATGTTAATTAGATTTTGGGCGCTCAATTGACCATTTTATGATACATTTTTGTGAATGAGTGTGTGTCTGGCTGCCAAATCTGTGTTCGTGAGTCATGGCTGACGTCACGGCCAGTTAAACAGCAGTTTTTTGGGACCGGGGAGTCACGAAGCAAGAGGACAAATTCCTTTGCACCGGGGAGCAGGCACGCCCCTCAAAGCTCCGCTGCTTTATAACGGGACTGGGCCGGGCAGAGGGAGACAACACAACTGTAACTCTGAACTCCAAGTGGAAGCAACTGTTCCCGTCAAATACGTACTAGGATACCATCCTGAAATCCAACGAGAGAAACATAGACACCAGAGACTCTAAAATAAAGGTAGGATTTTGCCTCCTGCGATTTTAAGTTTGTTCATGTATGCAGCCTGCACGAACACTTAAATTTATTAATAATACAATATATATTTACATTTTCAGATACCATTTTAAAGAAATCCGATTATACATATCAACCAAAGATGTAAAATTGTATGAAAAAGATGTTCCACAATAAAATGGGCATGACATATGTATTCCACTTTTTCCACACAGATGGAGATGTACCAAGCTGGATATTATATGGAAGACTTCAGGACACAGGAAGTCCCTGCTGGTTTGGACTTTGCATCATATGGTAAGTCATGTTCTCATTGGATAACTTATTGATAAACACTGATCAATGTATCCGTTCAGATTGAACTACACCCCAAACCAAATAACTGCCACCAACGCCACTAGAATTATGATTAATCATCAACTTTATTAGTTATCATTGTACACTCTGAAAATAACTTTCAGAGTATCCACATTTTTCTATGATAAGATTTTGAGCTATGTTTCCTGTAGCTCTGTGTAGTAGTTGAAGGACAACGGAAATGTTTTTTGCATAGCTAGTATCTCATCAGCCCTGCCAGAAACTCAAAATGAGACCTTGACATCTGCTTCTTCTACCCAACCGAGGGCTGCGTCAGGAAAAGGGGTGCTGGGGTGTGTGTCCATGCACTGTTTGTAGGAATGTCAGTCTGACTGAGGGAGGTAGAGCGAGACGGGGTGGTCGGGTTAAAGACCCTCCCGCTCTCTTTCCCTAATCCTTTCCTCCAGACTTCCTTCTCCAACAGATTTAGAGCCCCTCTCCTCCCCCTTCATCACTACTCTGTCACACTCCCTCCACTGGCGTTTCCTCCTCTTTCCCTCTGTTTCCCCTTCTCCCTCCATTCAACTCAAATGGGTATGGTTGAGATTTTGTTCTGGGTGCTGCAGAATAGTTGTTGAATAGATATATTAATGTATTATTATTACTATTATTAAACGTCAATAAGAATGAGTAATAGTAGTAGACCATAACATATTATTGCTTCAAGAATAGCAGTTAGACAGTCTTTCGAGATAAGCTTGTAACCCCTTCATATCAATATAACTTATTACATTCTAAACCAATTCTATTTCTATTCCATGTTGAGTTCTGTTCAGATCTTCATGCCTTTTGACTCATCCCCATCCTTCTCTTCTATCTCCGTGACCTCCAGACTACAGTGATGAAGACCTGTCTTTTCTATTAGACTGTAAAGGACCCGAGCAGCAACAGTATCCAGAGAGTTCTGGAGAGCCGCAGAAGAATCCACGTCCGTACGACAACAAAGGTACACCTATGAAGACTCTTACAGAGACTCTTTAACAACCACTTTATTTGACCACTCTGATAAGCATTCTGGGGGGGGGGGGGAAATCACTAGATAGACCTGTCAGTGACCATTGACTAACTTCCAATGTTGCTCACATGTATTTATTGTTGACGTCTTTCATTCTTTTTTTCCCAGTAACCTCCAGTGACTCTGTCCTGTTCAACCTGGATTCATACCCAGAGTTTAACTGTTGGGCATCATACCCAAGTGGTGAGTGTCAGTCCCCTGTTCTCCAATCCATTTGTTTCTATTATTTTGAGAATGATTCTATTATCAACACCTGTTGTAGTATTAGAAATGAATGAATATTGATCATGATTGTTCATTCCTTTTTTCTCTCTATCCATTATTAGATGGGCTGACTTTGGACCAGTCTCAAGCGGGGGTCCAGGATTCCACCCAGACGTACCACAGCCTTGTGCCCCTGTGTTCCCCAGCCCAGAATGGACAGTTCAGCCCTGGCATGGAGGATGCCAGCACCAGCAACTCCTTCCTCCCTGGAAAAGGAACGAGCCACAGCGGGTCCCCCAGCACTGTCAGCCTGGACCACCTCAGTAAGAAAAACCACACAAAAAATTAAATTAACCAATGCAAGACCATTAGGCCTATTTGTGTTTAGAAACATATTGGCAGTTGTTTTTTTTGTAGGCTGTGTAATGTCTAATTCAAATCATTTTTCAAGCTGTCTGTTATTACCAGCTCTTCTTCGTTTATTTAACTTGTAAAAATAACCACACAGAAATCCATAGGCTATGATTACATGGATAATATATGCAATGTCTAACTCCTCCTCTTCCATAGGTGAAGCTGAACAAAGCTACACCCGTCACTCAGGTGAACAACTGTACGACTCAGAAGCACAGAAGACGTCACCCTCCTTCTGGCCAGACTACCCCTCTCCCAGCTACAGCGCATCCCTGCTGCCCCCTCACCACCCTCCATCTTGTTCCTCAACCCCTGGACCACAGCAGCCCTCAGAGCAATACTGCCCCCGTGTGGCCAAACGCAAAAGTATACACTCCCAAAGACCCGAGAGGGAAGGAGGACAAGTGATGGGAATGTCAGCTTATCCAGGTGAGACTAGTCTCTTGTCATGACTTATCATTACTACTGTTATACAAGTGTGTGTGTGTGTGAGCGTGGGTAGTGTGTGTGTATATTGGAGCCTGATTGTGTGTTTGCTCTAGAATGTGCTTTTGTCATTACTGTGTCTTCTTTTAAATTGAAACAAATTCATAGTATATCTTAAGAGTAGCAGGCAAAAATAACTTTTGTTTGCAGTCTAGGGCTAAAGATAATGCATATGAAAAAATTCAGAATTGTATTTTCTCTCTATTCAGGATCAGGGCCCATCCAATTGTGGCAGTTCTTACTGGAGCTGCTTCTAGACTCCGCCTGCTGTACCTTCATCTGCTGGACAGGAGACGGTTGGGAGTTCAAAATGTCCGACCCAGCAGAGGTGAGTTTCTCTGCTGATTGTGAGAGATTTTAACCACTCGTACTAGGAGTTGGAAACCAGCATAGGATTGAGCAATGGGAATATGCTATCAGGTGTTTGTGGTTATTTTTTAACAATCACCCCCTTTGTGTTTCATCCAGGTGGCCAAGCGCTGGGGCCAGTGTAAGAACAAGCCCAAGATGAACTACGAGAAGCTGAGCCGTGGCCTGCGCTACTACTACCACAAGAACATCATCCACAAAACGACGGGCAAGCGCTACGTCTACCGCTTCGTCTTGGACGTGCAGGGGATGCTGGGAAAGACGGCACAGGAGGTCCTGGCCAGCCTGAACATTTTACCCACGGGGACAGAGTCCTCCTGGCAAGGCCAGGGGGCACCAGTATCATCACCAGTGTCCAGCGAAGCATGGGCGTCGCATTAGAGGGAGTGTACCAGCAGCACTGGTTCTCATTGGTGCTATTGTCTCTTGATAGTGTTATGGCTACATCACTAGAAATATGCTATGTAGAACAAGCATGCCTCTTTGACATGTAGAAAGGAATAACATCTGCTCTATTCATGGGATTTCTTTCTGCAACATTAGACAATGTTTGGTGTAACACTTATTACCAAGTGATACAGTAGTAGCCATAGCTGTGTGAAGTAGGCGTGTTGAGGTTGCTGCAGCACCCGCTGAAAAATCTGAATTAAAAAAAGTAGGTAGTAGCCTTCAATTTGATTTGGTTTTAGTGTATGACTTACCTCCTAATAACATCAGCAGAATAAGAGCTCAATGAAACTGTAAGCCCAGCTGTCTCCAATACTGATGTTCTTTATGGTAATGACATGGTTAGTGATGAACAACCCCAAGTACTTCTTGCCCCCTCTAAAATAATGGGTGCATGACACCCCTGCTTAGCACCCATGCTGTTGAACAATGTTTGACATTAACTTTGACTGTGAGGATCTGTCTATTTTTATACTCTAATATCTACCTCTTTTATTGATGACAAAATAAAGCTAAGAGGGACAATGCTTGTTCTGTTGAATATAATGTGTGATTTACATGATTTAGGGAACAATGTTTGTAAATAAACTGTACATAACTTGAAAATACTATTTACATTTTCTGTATTATTTCGAAAGGTATACAACTAAAATGAGCAGGCAAAAATATATACAAATAATTTAATAGATTCGTTAATATAAATTCTAAATGACATATTTGTAAAAATGTAATGGAGTAGGCTATTTTGTTTCTGCTGGAGTGTGCTGATGGACCTCCCCTCGGCCTATGACGTGTGACGGTGCGAATTGTACAGTATCTTGAAAAGACAGTCAGTAGCTTATTAGACAACAGAATAGAAGGCACGTAGCTTAATGTTACAAAACCTTGTGTAAAATATGTCGAAAACCGTTGGCGATATATTACTTGGAGTCCTTGATGACTTGGGAGAGGCTGAATTGAAGAAGTTCAGACGTAAACTCTGTGACCGTAAGCAGGAGCCAAAAGTTCGCAAGGGCATTGTTGAGAAAGCGGACCCAGTGGATTTGGTAGACATTCTGACCCGTACTTTCACTGAAGACGGCGCTGTGAATGTGGCTATAGAGGTCTTGGCGGCAATTAACTGCGAGGATGTCGCAAAGGAACTGACGGAATTCAAGAAATGTAAGTCGAATAAAGTAGGAGCCATGTCCATTGGCCATTAAAAATACATATCTTTGAAAGGTTTAAAAAAACACTTCAGTTAACCCAAAAGTATGCTAGAACAAAACTGTATTAGATCTAGGGCCTAAATAAATTACATTGAAATGTTCATAACGTAGGGAAGGAAAACTAAGGAAGTTGACAGTTTTACTTTCACTTATGCGAGCATTCTATTTTGCTCTTCTGACCAGAATGATAGCATACAGTAGTATATATATCCATTTGCAAATCAAAATAGGCCTAATACATTCTACAATAAACACACATTTAGATGGCTTGCTGATTTATCTTTAGGCCTACTATTCATATTTGTGTCCGATTGTTGGCGTCTCATGAAGCCTATTTTACAGCTCAAGGATCTTGCGTATCATCGGGTGATAGAATGGCAAGTGCAACTGGACCAAAGAAGATGAACAAAGGTAAGCACTAAACCAGGTGTTACATAGCCTAATGTCTCAAATAGGATGACGTTATTAAAATGTACACTACCGTTCAACAGTTTGGGGTCACTCAGAAATGTCCTTGTTTTAGAAAGGAAATCTATTTTTTTGTCCATTAAAAAAACATCATATTGATCAGAAATACAGTGTAGATAGTCATTTACAACATTAACAATGTCTATTGTAGCTGGAAACCACTGATTTTTAATGGAATATCTACATAGGAGTACAGAGGCCCATTATCAGCAACCATCCCTCCTGTGTTTCAATGACAAGCTGTGTTAGCTAATCCAAGTTTATCATTTTAAAAGGCTACTCCCTTGGTACAACTCCCTTCACAGAACAGCACAAATGGTCTCTAATCAGAATAGAAAGAGGAGTGGGATGCCCCAGTGCACAACTGAGCAAGAGGACAAGTACATTAGTGTGTCTGTTGAGGTCTGTTTCTCTAGTTTGAGAAACAGACCTCAAGTGGTAAGTCCTCAACTGGCAGCTTCATTAAATAGTACCCGCAAAACACCAGTCTCAACGTCAACAGTGAAGAGGCGACTCCGGGATGCTGGCCTTGTAGGCAGAGTTGCGAATAAAAAGCCATATCTCAGACTGGCCAATAAAAAGAAAAGATTAAGATGGGCAAAAGAACAGACACTGGACAGAGGAACTTTGTCTAGAAGGCCAGCATCCCGGAGTCCCCTCTTCACTGTTGACATTGAGACTGGTGTTTTGCGGGCACTATTTAATGAAGCTGCCAGTTGAGAACTTGTGAGGCGTCTGTTTCTCAAACTAGACACTCTAATGTACTTGTCCTCTTGCTCAGTTGTGCACCGGGCCTCACACTCCTCTTTCTATTCTGGTTAGAGCCAGTTTGTGCTGTTCTGTGAAGGGAGTAGTACACAGCGTTGTATGAGATCTTCAGTTTCTTGCCCGGAATAGCCTTCATTTCTCAGAACAAGAATAGACTGACGAGTTTCAGAAGAAAGTTTTGTTTCTGGCCATTTTGAGTCTATAATTGAACCCACAAATGCTGATGCTCCAGATAATCAACTTGTCTAAAGGCCAGGTTTATTGCGTCTTTAATCAGAAAAACAGTTTTCAGCTGTGCTAACATAATTTCAAAATGGTTCTGATGATCAATAAGCCTTTTAAAATGACAAACTTGGATTAGCTGACATAGGAACGTGCCATTGGAACAGGAGTGATGGTTGCTGATAATGGGCCTCTGTACTCCTATGTAGATATTCCATTAAAAGTTTCAATAGTCAATACAATAGTCAATTACAACATTAATAACATCTACACTGTATTTCTGATCAATTTGTCATTATTTTAATGGACAAGAAATGTGCTTTTCTTTCATAAACAATGACATTTCTAAGTGACCCCAAACTTTTGAACAGTAGTGTATGTTTTACTGTAATTAGTGATGGTTTATGGGGAAACATTCAATACCCAAAGTATTTATCTTCATGAACAATCACAAAAGTCCTTCCTTTTAATTTCTTCTCCAACATTCTGTAGGTGCAACTGCTGCCCTCTAGAATCTTCAACAGCATTTTTTCACTTCCCATAGCCTACTTAATCCTGTATGAATTAGAAAAAGTGCCTCACGCCTATCCTTGAATTTTCACACCCTACACACACACACAAACACTCAACATTAAAGGTAGGGTGTAGAGATATAGGACCCTATCAAATACATAATCTATGCTTTGCATTCCATCACTGCCAAAAGTCCCAAGCCATGTCCTCTCTACCTCAGATAAACACTTTGTGGACCATCACCGGACGGCCCTGATCAACAGAGTGAGCCAGCTGGATCCCATATTGGATAGACTCCTGGACTGGGACATCATCACCCCAAACACCTACAGTGACGTGAAGGCTAACAGAACCACCCAGAACAGGATGAGGGAGCTCTACGATGGTCCTCTGAAAGCATGTGGGCCCAAAGGCAAAGATATATTCTTAGATATCCTGATGGAGCTGGAGCCATTCCTAATCAGCGACCTGAAGGGGGAATAGTGGAGATAGGGGCCATTCAATTTTTTTTTAAAGCAAGCGACAAATGTGATGATAATAATGTCCACTTTTACAGTACATTCTTAAATTGGAAAAATGAATTGTCTCCAAAGTTTGCAATAAATTAACACATTTTATATTGGCCGCTGATTTTTTATTTTCATTAGCAAATACTGTGTGGTGAATTCTGATCATCTAGCTTTTTTAAACTCAATAGAAAACATACGAATACATGTAGTAACATAGTGTTATGCAGCCTAAACAAATTAGTTTACAATTATTTGTTTCTTGAACATAAACAAGCATACGGCCATTTGAAAGTAAACGTCTGCTTAACGTAAGAGAGCCATTGACAGCCTGGTCCTAGATCTGTTTGTTCTGTCTGGTTCTGTCATTGTTTGCATAAGGAGCGGCAAGGACTGGCATGATGATGGCACAAACAGACTGGTACCCAGGAGTGTATTTTTTAGTCTCATTAGTTTCCATTGAACACATTCAGGTAGGTCCCTCCGTTTCGTTCGCACCCGTCTTGTTTAGTTTGGTTGCTAGCTAGTGATTACAGGCTAACATCCATATATGGCTGTCTGCAGACGTAGATGGCATAATGCCGCGTTCATGTGCTAGTCGGAAATAGGAAACTGCATTTTCGATTTACTAACTGGTTGAGGTAGTCTGAACTAGGAAATTGACATTTCTGACTTCCCTGCTGGTTGTAGTTATACACGTTCTGAGTTCAACAAGTTAGCAAGTCGGAAATGCCGTTTCCTAGTTCCGACCAACAGATGAACGCGGCATTAGCCTGTTTTAAACGTTCCAATGAATTAGACCTTTAGTTGCATGTACAACACATTCACAGTGTATTTTTGGGGAAGACACATCTGTTTACAAATGCAGGCTACTTGCACAAAATGTTATCTTAGTAGTCTTGTGTGACAATGCTTTGTTTGAACAAAACAAATTAATATTGAACAGTCAACTCAATGTATTAGAAATAAAATGTAATACAAAAATAGAAAACAAAAGCAATAGACTATAGTGCTAGCATATTCAAAACCCACATTTGTTCACATTAAGTTTGTCTTTAGTGTCTCTGTAGTTTAAAAAAAACCCACAGGCTTAGGCAAAAACTTCCACTCCCTGCATTCATTGGGAGAGTTAGCCAACAGCACCAAACAAGCATGTCCGACCCGTTCTTATTATACCTAGGTGTTCCGACCTGATTGTCGTCTGGCGCTGAACCTAGTGTGAAATACTGTCTGAAACTAATGAGAAGGGAGACTGTTTTTGAATAAGGTTAGTGCAATTAGTATCTTGTTAGCGAGATGCTTTGTTTACCCAAAACGCGCGAAGAACGATGCAGTTAGCCATGGAGTTCAGCTAGCACGATTTAGCTTCTAGCTATCCGGGTAATAAAGATGACAGCTAGCTACTGGTGTTCATAACACGGGCATAGTTACTGTAGTCACCGATTACATGTCTGTGAGGCTATATGTTGTATCTTTAATGCATGTGACAGTAGGTGTCAAATTAAGAAGTGCATAATTCCATCAAAGAGTGGACTACTACCAGCGTGGGTACCACCAATCTGTTTCTAATATCATTCCATTCCTTACCAATCCCTGGCAATGACATGGAGTACAAGGAGGGGCATGTTAACAAAAGTGGTTATGGATTTCAGGCTAGACCGCTACCAACAAAATGTAAACAAAGAATCAAAAGCATCCTGTGACCTTTTCAAATGCATGATTTACATCCCTATGCTAATAATTAAGTGTGGGAACAAGTACAACAAGCAACATTGTGTTTGTCACTGTTGGGCAGGTGTGTGCCTCTGTGTCACCAGCAGAGATGAGTTATGCCATACAGCTGTTGATTTACCGTGGGGATTTCTGTCATGGCTGTGCACTGCTCCCTCTGGCCTACCGGTTCCTTCTCCGCATGCTGAGTTCTGGTCCCTGTATGAGCTGCAGCATTCAGGAGAGCTACCAGCTGCTACAGCTTGAGCTTCCAGATGAGGGAGAGAGTAGCCCTGCGCAGGTGAAGGAAGCCTACCTGCGCATGGCCAAGCTGTACCATCCAGACTCGGGCGCTGCTACGGCAGAAGAGGCACTGTTTGCGCGGGTAGAGGCATGCGGCGCCGTGCTGGCGCACCAGTCCCTGCTTCAGAGCTGTGGGGGTCCGATGGAAGATGAGAAGGTGAAAGACGTGGCTCCTCAGCACTGCCACTACGAGGGCGTGGGCTCAGGGACACCTAGCCAGCGCGAGCGCCAATACCGGCAGTTCCGAGTGGATTGGGCAGTGGAGCAGGTCCTCGACTACCTCCAGAAGGAGCGTGAGACAGTGGCTGCAGCCGAGGGGGCGCTGGTGGAGAGGGACGTCCGCCAGCTCAGCCGGCAGATCAAGGTCACGCAGGCAGTGGAGAGGCTGGTGGAAGACCTCATTCAGGAATCCATGTCCCGGGGAGACTTCCGCAACCTGGGTGGCGCCGGAAAGCCCATCAACAAGTTTGAGCACAATCAGTACGACGACCCCATGACCCACAACCTCATCGACAACTGCTCATCGACAACAATCCAGCCACCCTGGATTGTCATGCAGCGCGACATCAGAGAGGATATCGCGCAGATCCGAGAGAGACTGCTGCAGGGCCGGGTGCGGCTCACCGACCCCATGGGTCCCAGGGAGCATGCCCAGTGGCAGCAACTGTGTGGGGCAGTGGCGGAGGACCTTAAGAAACTCAATTAGACGTTGGATAACTTCAACCTGATTGCGCCCATGCAAATGGTCCACTTCAGTTTGGAGCACGAGATCGACCGCGCAGAGAAAGCAGCCATTCAAGGCAGACAGGAGAGGAAGAGAGAAAGAGTGAGGGAGTGGGAGGAGCAGAGAAGAGAAAGGGAGCGGGAGAAGATAAGAATAAAACACATCACTCTTAGCAAGGTGGCCTGCTGGCATGGATGCAGAATTTACTCAAATGAACAATGGACCATGAAGGCAAACTGAGAAAAAAGGATATTTCAAATCAAACTTTTATCTAAAGTCCATGTACACAGGTGTCAACACACATCGAAGAGGATGAGGCAGAGGTGTTGAATCATTTGTCTGTCATTTGCAGTGTTTTTGCTACATTGGGTTGATTACAGTAGCGTGTTATAACACACAGAAAACTAGAACAAGCCACTACTATAACACGGTTACTTGACCTTACTGTAACTCAACTGTGCTTTACAATAATGCTACACCGTGTCAGTGTCTGGACACAATGGTAATGGTATTAGACTACAATAATCCATTTAATGAAATACTTTATTTATAAGCTAAGTGATTAATGACATTGATTTGTTTCTTTACTGAATGAAGGAATGAAAGCATAGAATACTCGATGTTCGTTATGAATGAGCAGTTTACTGAAACTGCTCTGAACTCAAATACAGGGAAACAGAAACCTCTGAAGATTTTTTTGCACACTTCCAGTCAGATGAAAAAATATTGAAGTAGGAGGTAAGCTTTCTGGTCAGTCAACCTTCATCAGAGTCGATTGACCGAATGCTAAGCTACTATGAGTGGAAGTGTTTGGTGACTTTTTCCAGTTTTGCATTTTGCCTCCCGCAACTTCAATAGTCGATTATGGGTGTGCGGTAGATTCTGCCTATGAATGCATTGCAATAAAAGAGGTACTCTAACTCAATCTCACTCGTCATCGTGACTATAATATGTTATATTAGGATTGAGAACAACACTTATCTCCTCACTATCCATCCCAATCTATCCTGGAAGCTGCTCCAATGCAGCAGGGTTGCAGATGACCATGGGGATTTTCCAGTTGTCTCCAATACGTGTGTCTGCCCCGTGCAGTGCCTGTGTGACGGCCCGTGGGAGGGTGAGTCCTTTGGTCCAGTCGTGGGCAATGTACTGGTGATACGGATCGTGGGAGTTCTCTAGCTTCTTGGAGCTGATATAGCTCAGCATGATACCAAACGTGAAGAAACTAAACATACCTACCATCAGTAGAACATACACAAATCCCTGAGCTTGAGCCTTAGGCATAGCTCTGCCCACTGGGAGAATGGCCTGCTGGGTAGTGTAGTTCTGAGGGAGTACTGGGACCGGTAAACCTGTGCCATTCACACATGGCTGTAGGAAGGATAGCAGGAGAGTCTGCAGCTCTGTGCCGTTTAAGTGCAGCATTGCTGACCTCTGCTGTGGAAGGGAACTGCTGCTCTGTCAACTGATAAGGGAGGAGAGCCATGGTCAGTACACTCGCCCAATGAGGCACACACAAAAACACACATTTCAGAAAGTCAAACAGACACCACAGCCAATTCGACACGAACACACGAATGCTGTGGACCTCACTTCTCTGGCTGTAGATAAGTAATTTCAGCTTCTGCCTCAGTTTCTGTTGACCTGCCTGAGTGAACATGGTGTTATACATCTGAGACACAAGTGTAGGACAAATTAGCAATTGTAGAAGAAATATGTAAAATGAAGAGTGCAAATACCTTTGGAAGCTCAAGCTATTGTTGCTCAAAGGCGCTAGTAGAAGATGGTGACCTTTTAAATAGAGTACTCCGTTGATTGAGGTCTTCATATCCCATAAGGGTATAAACTGTAAGGTAATCTGGTTCCACCTACTCTTCCTCTCCAAGAACAAAGCAGCATTCAGACAAGAGGGAGAGTGGCGAGATTACGTTACAACAGGAGCAAATCACCTCCAAACGTCCTAGCTATCCTACTGCTTTCCCGTGTGTGTGCGTGCATTACCTGGAGACTCACCTTCAGGGGCCTAAGCAGTGGAGTGAACATTCAGCATTGCAGACGGCATGAACAACATAATTGTCTCAACTCCATTCTACATGATAAACACATCCCAGTTAGTAGACACCCAGGCATTCTGCACCTATGGAGTCCTTGGGATAATCTCATAATTTGCAGATAAAATATTGTTTGACTGCCTTTAGATGTTTGGTGTAAGCCTATTGTATGTTTTTCTGTGACCTCTGGAATAACTATAATTTATCCTTATTGATTGTATTTTACTATTTCCGACTGCAATGAATATCAAGGTTGTGTGGTCTAAATTCTCATCTGATAGCAGAGTTTGCCACCTGCTGGTCATTTTGGATTAGTTTGTGACAGAGGACCACTGGCTGTGGCAAATGTTCAAGACAGAGACGTCCTTCAAACACAAAAGGAAAAGTCCGAGTTTGTGAGCACATTTGATTCGATTTTGCCTTGCTCCATATATGACAGTTCAAATTCTGCTTACAAACACTACGAAGAAATATAGTGGCAGGTCTAGACGATCACACTCAACACACCCACCTGCAAATCAACAGTCATTACATTCCTAAAACATGCTTAGGCAAGCCAAAGTATAGGTTGAGCATGTCAAATACGTTTTTTTTTTTTCATCGCTTTGGTACTATTTTCACAAGTATGTGATAAAATTTCACAACTCTTACTACATGACTCAAAACAGATCATCAAAAGGCAGGTATTATTTTTTTTACATACATTTGACCATCACTTAATCCAACTGCGCTTAATGGTTAATCACTTAACCGTTTGGTAAAGATTACATTTTAAGCTTTTGTCAATGATGTATGGATTTTGAGAACTACAGATATAAAATGTATGCATGTAAAGTAGAAACATCTAAATTACATGTATGATACATGATAACCATACATAATAATGACAAGTCGGGCGGCAGGGTAGCCTAGTGGTTAGAGCGTTGGGCTAGTAACCGAAAGGTTGCAAGTTCAAATCCCCGAGCTGACAAGGTACAAATCTGTCGTTCTGCCCCTGAACAAGGCAGTTAACCCACTGTTCCTAGGCCGTCATTGAAAAATAAGAGTTTGTTCTTAACTGACTTGCCTAGTTAAATAAATAAAAATAAAAAAATAAATAAAAAAGAAAAAAAAAATTATAAAAAAAGGTTAAATGTAAGTCGCTCTGGATAAGAGCGTCTGCTAAATGACTTAAATGTAAGTCATTATTGCTAATTGATTTCACATAGGGTTAACCACAAGTGGTCACCATATAAAAGGGTGCGTGTCAACACTTAAAATTTCTTTCAACATGGAGCAGGATAGACAGCAAGGGAGAGGAATAAATCAGAGAGGTGGGCATGGGCCCCACCAAAGAGGTCAAAGAGGTGGGCATCAGAGAGATGGCAGGGAACTTTTGTCTAGTGAAGTCCGGGCCATCGTCGTTAACCATGTGGTAAACAGAGGCCTTACTATGGCAGAGGCTGACAGATTTGTTCACCCAAATCTGGAAAGAGCAACTCAATTCCATCATGAGAACATTTTGCCAAGAAACCAGTAGATCTGTAGGATATGCACCATATCAAAATATAGCTGCTATGGCTGACTTGCTTAAACAAATGTGGTTTCTACTGACAATTGAGATGTACAAACTATGGCATAAGGGAACGATGAGCGGATAACGATGAGGCATTCAGTAATTTCGATTAAGACATTAATGAGCGAGCTAAGACGGACATAGTCAATATAACTATGTGTTCAGCCCTTTTGAAATGTACAGCAACAGAATGCAGAACATGGGCTGCTCTTACAGTAGTCAGAACCGTAGGATTAAGGGGGCATATAAGCAGACAATGAAACCTCTAACAATATTAGATGACATTTCTCAAAAACAGATAGGCTACTTGTGCAGTACCACCGAGTTAGAACAGCAACGTTAGGTGAAATTAAGAAGTGAAAATAGACCAAATTATTTGTGAGGCACATGGGCTACTAACAGCTTACTACACAACATACACTTAGTATTACTTAATTAGCTACAGTATACATATCTCCCTTGCATATTACATCATTTATGCAGCAGCATACAAGACATTGGACTCACCTTGGCTTGTGATGTCACGCTCGTCGTAATGATTGGACCAAGGCGCAGCCTGCGTAGAGTTCCACATCTTTTAATTAATATAAACTCACCAAACAAAACATGACGCTACTGGTGTGCACACAGGCAACTATCTGTAGACAAGATCCCACGAAACACAAAGGGGAAAAGGCTGCCTAAATATGATCCCCAATCAGAGACAACGAAAAACAGCTGTCTCTGATTGGAAACCATACCAGGCCAACATAAACCATTAAACACCTAGATGACCCACCCTAGTCACTATCATGCCCCAACCAACAGAGAATAAACAGTTCTCTATGGTCAGGGCGTGACATGTGATGTGCTCACGTAAACATGAAAGTGTCGCAGCGGTCCTTTGTCTGCAAATTTGTCATCAAAGCCTGGCATTATCTGGATTATTGGTGGGAACTCGAACAAAAAACACACAGCCACTCCATTGAATAGCAGGCTAGTGGTTGCTTTGCAATGCTTGCAGTAGTTAGCCACTGATTCCTTCCAAACGACTCTGTAGGAATTTGCGATTTCCAACTTGTTGTCTATCTTTATGTCCAATGGCCGATGAGAACCGATACGTTTTATCTTTAATTTCTCTTCATTATTTCTCTTCATATGACAAGGATTTGGCAGTAGATTGCTAACTTGATTCATGATGATGACTTCTAGCTAAGACTTTGAAAGTAAGATGTTGACACGATCAGTTCAATCAAAGCTACTGTACATATAACGTGATTTGACGTCATTTAATCTGTGGCCAATGACCTTGAGCCTTCTTGGAAGGGCATTCGTAATATAACTCTATGGCAGGACCCAAAGGGCTGAAATTTTGGATGTCTACCCTTACTAAGGACTTAAACTTAGCGACGACGTAGTGTCCCCATGAGTGACAGAACACTGAGCGAATCACGGCGCAATGCTCCTATTTTTTGCTGGTGTCACGACTTCCGCCGAAGTCGGCCCTTCTCCTTGTTCGGGTGGTGTTCGGCGGTCGACGTCACCGGCTTTCTAGTCACCATCGATCCATTTTTCAGTTTCGTTTTGTTTTGTCTGTATTATACACACCTGGTTTCAATTCCCCCATCATGTTCCCTATTTAATCCTCTGGCTTTCATTTCTGTTTTGTCCGTGATTGTTTGTGCGTTAGTGGTTGTGGTTTATACGTGTGTGTTTGTGATTATTTCCATTTGTGGAACTTTTGCCTAAATTTTTGAGTAAAACACTGTGGTTTCGCTCAACACCTGTGTCCTGCGCTTGACTCCGAATATTCTCCGCACACAACCCTGACAGAATCACGGACCGTCTTCAAATGGAGTCAGCAGGCGCAGCCAGCCCTTCTCTCCCAGTAGAGGAGCAGGTTCAACAGCACGCGACCATGTTGCATAGTTTAGGGACAGCCATGGATCGCGTGCTGCAAACAATGGACAGATGGGAGAGAGGAGCTCTCCCAGTAAATCATACCCCAGCACCTCCACCCGCACCTCTATCTACACCACCGTACATCCCTCCACCGGTCGGACCCAGTGGGATTCGGCTCTCGCTCCCAGGAGCGTATGACGGAACAGCAGCCGGGTGCCAGGGTTTCCTCCTACAGCTGGAGCTATACCTGGCATCTGTTCATCCGTCCCCTTCGGGACACGAGAAGGTGGGCGCCCTCATCTCCTGTCTGACTGGTAAAGCCCTGGAGTGGGCCAACGCCATCTGGGGAAGAGAGGGTTCTACCCTGGATAACTATGATGACTTCTCTCGCCGCTTCCGGGCAGTCTTTGATCATCCACCTGAAGGGAGAGCGGCGGGAGAGCGATTGTTCCATCTAAGACAGGGGATGAGGAGCGCTCAAGAATTCGCCCTGGACTTCTGTACTCTGGCCGCTGGTGCGGGATGGAATGAGCGGGCCCTGATCGATCATTACAGGTGTAGTCTACGAGAGGACGTTCGTAGGGAGCTAGCCTGCAGGGACACCACTCTCAACCTGGACCAGCTGGTGGATTTATCTATCCGGCTGGATAACCTGTTGGCCTCCCGCGGGCGTCTAGATCGGGGTCCGCCCATTCCATTACCCAGCTCCTTGGATCCAACCCCTATGGAGTTGGGAGGGGCTGCTAGGAGGGAGACCGGAGGGGGAACCACTCCATGTACCAACTGTGGACGCAGAGGGCACACTGCTGTCCGGTGCTGGGGTGTTTCTCCTGGAAGTCGAGGTAGCAGGCGGAGCACTGGTGGGTCGTCTCAGGTGAGTAGGCACATAACTCACCCAGAGCCTTCTGTTGCACACATGTGGTTACCTATAGAATTTCCTGAGTTTTCCCCACATCCCCAGCATAAGGCGCTAGTAGATTCAGGCGCAGCTGGGAACTTTATTGACCGCTCTTTGGCTCATAGCTTAGGGATCCCTATTATTCCTGTTGATGTTCCCTTCCCTGTACATGCCTTAGATAGTCGTCCTTTGGGGTCAGGGCTGGTTAGGGAGGTCACAGCGCCCATCGCTATGAGAACGCAGGGGGATCACGAGGAGAGAATTAGTCTCTTCCTGATCGACTCTCCTGCGTTTCCTGTTGTGTTGGGTCTTCCCTGGTTGGCCTCTCATGATCCGATTATTTTGTGGCAACAGAGGGCTCTCAAGGGATGGTCCTGTCAGTGTTCAGGGAGGTGTGTAGGTGTTTCCTTAGGTGCCACTACGGTGGAAAGTCCAAACCAGGTTTCCACCATGCACATTCCTCCCGAATATGCCGATTTGGCACTCGCCTTCTGTAAGAAGAAGGCGACTCAATTACCACCCCATCGACCGGGGGATTGTGCGATAGATCTCTTGGTAGACGCTACACTTCCCAGGAGTCACGTGTATCCTCTGTCACAGGAGGAGACGGTGGCTATGGAGACATATGTCACCGAATCTCTGGGACAGGGATACATTCGGCCTTCCATCTCACCTGTCTCCTCAAGTTTCTTTTTTGTGAAGAAGAAGGATGGAGGTTTGTACCCGTGTATTGATTATCGCGGATTAAATAAGATCATGGTAAAATACAGTTACCCGCTACCACTTATAGCCAGTATGACCGAGTCATTACACGGGGCGCGCTTCTTCACAAAATTGGACCTCAGGAGCGCTTACAACCTGGTGCGTATCAAGGGGGGAGATGAGTGGAAGACAGCATTTAGCACCACTTCTGGGCATTATGAGTACCTCGTCATGCCGTACGGGTTAATGAATGCTCCATCAGTCTTCCAATCCTTTGTGGATGAGATCTTTAGGGACCTGCACGGGCAGGGTGTAGTGGTGTATATAGATGACATTCTAATATATTCCGCTACACGCGCCGAGCATGTGTCCCTAGTGCGCAGGGTGCTTGGTCGACTGTTGGAGCATGACCTGTACGTCAAGGCTGAGAAATGTCTGTTCTTCCAACAGTCCATCTCCTTCCTAGGGTACCGCTTTTCAGCGTCAGGGGTAGAGATGGAGAATGACCGCATTTCTGCCGTGCGTAATTGGCCGACTCCAACCACGGTAAAGGAAGTGCAGCGGTTTTTAGGGTTTGCCAACTACTACCGGAGATTTATCTGGGGTTTTGGTCAGGTAGCGGCTCCCATTACCTCACTGCTGAAGGGAGGACCGGTGCGACTGCAGTGGACAGCTGGGGCGGACAGGGCGTTTGGTCAGGTGAAGGCTCTGTTTACCTCAGCTCCCGTGCTGGCTCATCCTGATCCTTCCTTAGCATTCACAGTTGAGGTGGACGCGTCCGAGGCAGGGATAGGGGCTGTGCTGTCTCAGCGCTCGGGTACGCCACTAAAGCTCCGCCCCTGTGCATTCTTTTCGAAGAAGCTCAGCCCGGCGGAGCGAAACTATGATGTGGGGGACCGGGAGTTGCTGGCTGTTGTCATGGCTCTGAAAGCGTGGAGACATTGGCTTGAGGGGGCAAGACACCCTTTTCTCATTTGGACTGACCACCGCAATCTGGAGTACATCCGGGCGGCGAGGAGAATGAACCCTCGCCAGGCAAGGTGGGCCATGTTTTTCACCCGTTTTGATTTCACCCTTTCCTACAAACCAGGTTCCCAGAACGTTAAGGCAGACGCACTGTCCCGGCTGTATGATAGAGAGGAGAGGTCCTCAGATCCCACTCCCATCATTCCAGCCTCTTGCCTGGTGGCACCGGTGGTATGGGAGGTGGACGCGGACATCGAACGGGCGTCACGTTCAGAGCCCATTCCACCTGACTGTCCAGCTGGGCGTCTGTACGTTCCGTTTGATGTCCGCGATCGTTTGGTCTGTTGGGCTCATACGTCACCCTCCTCTGGTCATCCTGGTATCGGTCGGACGGTGCGCTGCCTTGCTGGGAAGTACTGGTGGCCCACTTTAGCTAAGGACGTGCGGGTTTATGTTTCCTCCTGTTCGGTATGTGCACAGTGCAAGGCACCTAGACATCTACCCAGAGGGAAATTACAACCCCTTCCCGTTCCACAGCGACCGTGGTCACACCTATCGGTCGATTTTGTGACGGATCTTCCCCCGTCGCGGGGTAACACCACGATCCTGGTCGTTGTGGATCGGTTTTCTAAGTCCTGTCGTCTCCTTCCTTTGCCCGGTCTCCCTACGGCTCTACAAACTGCGGAGGCTCTGTTCACCCACGTATTCCGGCACTACGGGGTGCCTGAGGATATAGTTTCTGATCGGGGTCCCCAATTTACGTCTAGAGTCTGGAGGGCGTTTATGGAACGCCTGGGGATCTCGGTCAGCCTTACCTCAGGTTTCCACCCCGAGAGCAACGGGCAGGTGGAAAGAGTCAACCAGGATGTGGGTAGGTTTCTGAGGTCCTATTGCCAGGACCGGCCGGGGGAGTGGGCAGCTTACATCCCCTGGGCGGAGATGGCCCAAAACTCCCTCCGCCACTCCTCTACCAACCCTTCACCGTTTCAGTGTGTGCTAGGTTACCAGCCGGTCCTGGCACCATGGCATCAGAGCCAGATTGAGGCTCCTGCGGTGGATGAATGGTTTCGGCACTCAGAGGAGACTTGGAACGCTGCCCATGTGCGGTTACAACGGGCCATCAGGAGACAAAAGGCGAGTGCCGACCGCCACCGCAGTGAGGCCCCGGTGTATGCACCGGGGGATCGGGTCTGGCTCTCGACCCGAAACCTACCCCTTCACCTGCCCTGCCGGAAGCTGGGTCCGCGGTTTGTGGGGCCATTTAAAGTCCTGAGGAGACTGAACGAGGTTTGTTATAGGTTACAACTCCCCCCTGATTACCGTATTAATCCCTCGTTCCATGTGTCTCTCCTCAGGCCGGTGGTGGCTGGTCCGCTCCAGCAGTCTGAGGTGCGGGAGGTTCCTCCGCCCCCTCTTGACATCGAGGGGGTCCCGGCGTATATCGTAAGGGCCATCATGGATTCTAGACGTCGGGCGAGGGGCCTTCAGTACCTCGTGGAGTGGGAGGGGTACGGTCCGGAGGAGAGATGCTGGGTACCGGTGGAGGACATTCTAGATCCGTCCATGTTACAAGAGTTTCACCGTCTCCACCCGGATCGCCCTGCACCTCGCCCTCCGGGTCGTCCCCGAGGCCGGTGTCGTCGCGCTGCTGGAGCCGGGCGTCAAGGGGAGGGTACTGTCACGACTTCCGCCGAAGTCGGCCCTTCTCCTTGTTCGGGTGGTGTTCGGCGGTCGACGTCACCGGCTTTCTAGTCACCATCGATCCATTTTTCAGTTTTGTTTTGTCTGTATTATACACACCTGGTTTCAATTCCCCCATGTTCCCTATTTAATCCTCTGGCTTTCATTTCTGTTTTGTCCGTGATTGTTTGTGCGTTAGTGGTTGTGGTTTATACGTGTGTGTTTGTGATTATTTCCATTTGTGGAACTTTTGCCTAAATTTTTGAGTAAAACACTGTGGTTTCGCTCAACACCTGTGTCCTGCGCTTGACTCCGAATATTCTCCGCACACAACCCTGACAGCTGGCTTGCCCCACCACCACAGAAAGCACTGAGCTAGACTGAAACACCTGCATATTGGAGCTGCCTTACTCAAGAAAACAAAAAATAGACCGTGTGTATGTGGCTTTATTAACTCAGTGATATATATATATTCTTTTACATTGTTTGCAAACTGATATGTGACACATATTAATGCCAAAATAGCATGCAAAACAGGCAAGCCCCCACCAAAAAACAAACATATATATATATATACAGTTGAATTCGGAAGTTTACATACACTTAGGTTGGAGTAATTAAAACTCGATTTCAACTACTCCACAAATTTCTTGTTAACAAACTATAGTTTTGGCAAGTCGGTTAGGACATCTACTTTGTGCATGACACAAGTAATTTTTCCAACAATTGTTTACAGACAGATTATTTCACTTATAATTCACTGTATCACAATTCTAGTGGGTCAGAAGTTTACATGCACTAAGTTGACTGTGCCTTTAAACAGCTTGGAAAATTACAGAAGAATGATGTCATGGCTTTAGAAACTTCTGATAGGCTAATTGACATCATTTGAGTCTATTGGAGGTGTACCTGTGGATGTGTTTCAAGGCCTACCTTCAAACTCAGTGCCTCTTTGCTTGACATCGGAAAATCAAAATAAATCAGCCAAGACCTCAGAAAAACAATCATAGACCTCCACAAGTCTGGTGCATCCTTGGGAGCTATTTCCAAACGCCTGAAGGTACCACGTTCATCTGTACAAACAATAGTACGCAAGTATAAACACGATGGGAGCACGCAGCCGTCATACCGCTCAGGAAGGAGACGCTTTCTGTCTCCTAGAGATGAACGTACTTTGGTGCGTAAAGTGCAAATCAATCCCAGCACAACAGCAAAGGACCTTGTGAAGATACTGGAGGAAACAGGTACAAAAGTATCTATATCCACAGTAAAACGAGTCCTATATCGACATAACCTGAAAGGCTGCACAGCAAGGAAGAAGCCACTGCTCCATAACCACCATAAAAAAGACAGACTACGGTTTGCAACTGCACATGGGGACAAAGATCATACTTTTTGGAGAAATGTCCTCTGGTCTGATGAAACAAAAATAGAACTGTTTGGCAATAATGACCATCGTTATGTTTGGAGGAAAAAGGGAGAGGCTTGCAAGCCGAAGAACACCATCCCAACAGTGAAGTGGGGGTGGCAGCATCATGTTGTGGGGGTGCTTTGCTGCAGGAGGGACTGGTGCACTTCACAAAATAGATGGCATCATAAGGTAGGAAAATTATGTGGATATATTGAAGCAACATCTCAAGACATCAGTCAGGAAGTTAAAGCTTGGTCGCAAATGGGTCTTCCAAATGGACAATGACCCCAAGCATACTTCCAAAGTTGTGGCAAAATGGCTTAAGGACAACAAAGTCAAGGTATTGGAGTGGCCATCACAAAGCCCTGGCCTCAATCCTAAGTGATTTGAAGATGTTGTACCCACTATGACTATTAAAACCGACCCTGACCAGAAACCATGGATGGATGGCGGCATTCGCGCAAAACTGAAGGCGCGAACCACTGCATTTAACCATGGAAAGATGACTGGAAATATGGCCGAATATAAACAGTGTACTTATTCCCTAGGCAAGGCAATTAAACAAGCAAAATGTCGGTATAGGGACAAAGTGGAATCGCAGTTTCAAAGGCTCAGATACAAGACATACTGTATGTGGCAGGGTCTACAGGCAATTACTACGAACTACGAAACTACGAAAAGATAACCTGGCACGTCACAGACACCGACGTCTTGCTTCCAGACAAACTAAACACCATCTTTGCCCGCTTTGAGGATAATACAGTGCCACCGATGCGGCCCGCTGCCAAGGACTGCGGGCCCTCCCTCTCCATGGCCGACGTGAGTAAGACATTTAAACATGTTAATCCTCGCAAGGTTGACGGCCCAGACGGCATCTCTAGCCGCGTCCTCAGAGCATGCGCAGACCAGCTGGCTTGTGTGTTTACGGACATATTCAATCTCTCCATATCCCAGTCTGCTGTCCCCACATGCTTCAAGATGGCCACCATTGTTCCTGTACCCAAGAAGGCAAAGATAACTGAACTAAATGACTATCGCCCATAGCTCTCACTTCTGTCATCATGAAGTGCTTTGAGAGACAAGTCAAGGATCTTATCACCACCTTACCTGCCACCCTAGACCCACTTAAATTTGCATACCGCCCCAATAGGTCCACAGACGATGCAATCACCATCACACTGCACACTGCCCTATCCCATCTGGACAAGAGGAATACCTATGTAAGAATGCTGTTCATCGACTACAGCTCATCATTAAGCTTGAGGCCCTGGGTCTCAGCCCCGCCCTGTGCAATTGAGTCCTGAACTTTCTGATGGGCCGCCCCCAGGTGGTGAAGGTAGGAAACAACATCTCTACTTCGCTGATCCTCAACACTGGGGCCCCACAGAGGTGCGTGCTCAGCCCCCTCCTGTACTACCCTGTTCACCCATGACTGCGTGGCCATGCACGCCTCCAACTCAATCATCAAGTTTGCAGACGACACAACAGTAGTGGGCTTGATTACCAACAACGACGAGACAGCCTACAGGGAGGAGGTGAGGGCGCTCAGAGTGTGGTGTCAGGAAAACAACCTCTCACTCAACATCAACAAAACAAAGGAGATGATTGTGGACTTCAAGAAACAGCAGAGGGAGCACCCACCTATCCACATCGACGGGACAGCAGTGGAGAAGGTGGAAAGTTTTAAGTTCCTCAGCGAACACATCACGGACAAACTGAAATGGTCCACCCACACAGACAGCGTGGTGAAGAAGGCGCAGCAGCGCCTCTTCAACCTCAGGAGGCTGAAGAAATTTGGCTTGTCACCTAAAATCCAAACTTTTACAAATGCACAATTGAGAGCATCCGGTCGGGCTGTATCACCGCCTTGTACGGCAACTGCACCGTCATCAACTGCAAGGCTCTCCAGAGGGTGGTGCGGTCTGCACAACGCATGACTGGGGGCAAACTACCTGCCCTCCAGGACACCTACAGCACCCGATGTCACAGGAAAGCCAAAAAGATCATCAGGGACAACAACCACCCGAGCCACTGCCTGTTCACCCCGCTACCGTCCAGAAGGCGAGGTCAGTACAGGTACATCAAAGCTGGGACCGAGACTGAAAAACAGCTTCTATCTCAAGGCCATCAGACTGTTAAACAGCCATCACTGACACAGAGAGGCTGCTGCCTACATACAGACTCAGAATCATTGGCCACTTTAATAAACGGATCACTAGTCACTTTAACGAATGCCACTTTAATAATGTTTACATATCTTGCATTACTCATCTCATATGTATAGAAACTCAGCAAAAAAAGAAACGTCCCTTTTTCAGGACACTGTCTTTCAAAGATAATTCATAAAAATCCAAATAACTTCACAGATCTTCATTGTAAAGGGTTTAAGCACTGTTTCACATGCTTGTTCAATGAATTATAAACAAATAATGAACACGCACCTGTGGAACGGTCGTTAAGATACTAACAGCTTACAGACGGTAGGCAATTAAGGTCACAGTTATGAAAACTTAGGACACTAAAGAGGCCTTTCTACTGACTCTGAAAAACACCAAAAGAAAGATGCCAACGGTCCCTGCTCATCTGTGTGAAGCTTGGTGCAAGGAGGCATGAGGACTGCAGATGTGGCCAGGGCAATAAATTGCAATGTCCGTCCTGTGAGATGCCTAAGACAGCGCTACAGGGAGACATGACGGACAGCTGATCATCCTCGCAGTGGCAGACCACGTGTAACAACACCTGCACAGGATCGGTACATCCGCACATCACACCTGCGGGAGAGGTACAGGATGGCAACAACAACTGCCCGAGTTACACCAGGAACGCACAATCCCTCCATCAGTGCTCAGACTGTCCGCAATAGGCTGAGAGAGTCTGGACTGAGGGCTTGTAGGCCTGTTGTAAGGCAAGTCCTCACCAGAGATCACCGGCAACAACATCACCTATGGGCACAAACCCACGTTGCAGACAGGACTAGCAAAAAGTGTTCTTCACTGACGAGTCACGGTTTTGTCTCACCAGGGGTGATGATCAGATTCGCGTTTATCGTCGAAGGAATGAGCGTTACACCGAGGCCTGTACTCTGGAGCGGGATCAATTTGGAGGTAGAGGGTCCGTCATGGTCTGTAGTGGTGTGTCACAGCATCATCTTACTGAGCTTGTTGTCATTGCAGGCAATCTCAACACTGTGCGTTACAGGGAAGATATCCTCCTCCCTCATGTGGTACCCTTCCTGCAGGTTCATCCTGACATGACCCTCCAGCATGACAATGCCACCAGCCATACTGCTTGTTCTGTGTGTGATTTCCTACAAGACAGGAATGTCAGTGTTCTGCCATGGCCAGCGAAGAGCCCGGATCTCAATCCCATTGAGCACGTCTGGGACCTGTTGGATCAGAGGGTGAGGGCTAGGGCCATTCCCCCCAGAAATGTCCGGGAACTTGCAGGTGCCTTGGTGGAAGAGTGGGGTAACATCTCACAGCAAGAACTGGCAAATCTGGTGCAGTCCATGAGGAGGAGATGCACTGCAGTACTTAATGCAGCTGGTGGCCACATCAGATACTGACTGTTACTTTTCATTTTGACCCCCCTTTGTTCAGGGACACATTATTCAATTTATGTTAGTCACATGTCTGTGGAACTTATCTCAGTTGTTGAATCTTGTTATGTTCATACAAATATTTACACATGTTAAGTTTGCTGAAAATAAACGCAGTTGACAGTGAGAGGACATTTCTTTTTTTGCTGAGTTTACGATATTCTACACATCTATTACATCTTGCCCATGCTGCTCGGTCATCGCTCATCCATATATTTATATGTACATATTCTTATTCCATCCCTTTACTTATATTTGTGTGTATTAGGTAGTTGTTGTGGAATTGTTAGATTACTTGTTAGATATTACTGCACTGTCGGAACTAGAAGCACAAGCATTTCGCTACACTCGCATTATCATCTGTTAACCATGTGTATGTGACCAATACAATTTGATTTGTGACCCTATACCTGCTCCCATACTCTCTTTTCCTCAACCCTATTGAGGAATTATTTTCAGCATGGAGGTAGAAGGTTACGATTACTTACCCCATGAGCGTTCTGGCCATGGATGAGGCATGTGACACCATCAATGCAGACCAATATCAAGCATGGATTTGCCTTACCAAAAGATTTTTACCGCAATGCATGAACAATGACATTCACTTGTCGATGAGAATTTATGGCCAAATGCTCAAGACAGGCTTGATGCAAATGAATGCATGCTAAACGTTGTTTTATTTTAATTTAATTTCTTACATTTGATTACAGACAGTTTATCTATGATGCAATCAGCACTTCTAAGGGCGATTTGAAACACGTATCTTGCGATTTGAAACACGTATCTTGCGTGGTTTGCTATTGGATTAACTAGTAATTACAACGACTAATTTGAAAAGATATCGTTGTGTTTTGGTGATTTAAACCAATTCTCATTACATTTCACAATAAAGAGTCAATGGTTGTGTGGCGAGATATGTTTATAATCCAAATGAATGCATAATGACAGGTTTTGAATGAAAGACTTGCTGCATTACAAGTGTGAGCAGCTTGGAGTTTTGGATTAAGAGTTGTGAAAATAGCACCAAAGCGATGAAAAAAAACTGAAACAACATGGTTGCAGATGAGATCTATCTATGTAGATGCACGGTTGTTCCTGCCAAAGCGTTCTATGTAGCTTAGGTGGAACCATCTGCAATCAGAGCTTTGTCAGAACTGTTGATCCATCACGTGATGACATTCTCTCTTGAGTTGACACACTAAGGCTATTCGGCACCACCTGTCAATCTAATCACCACTCACGCCAGCTGCAACTACCTCGTACAGTAAATCAAGTACATTGTAAACTGCATGTGTTACACACTATGCTAAGACATTCAAATTATGTTTCTATGATGTAATAGCCTAGTAGTGTAGTGGTAACAATTGCTTGTGACAGAGTTCTCCACCTTTGATGTTTACCTGTTAGATACACACAAACAAAATACATCAAGATCGAACATCTGCTTTAAGAATAGCAATGCAAAAAAGTTTTTGATTGCAGTAAAATGTGTTCTAATTTAGAATAGGGAAAGTAATTCAACTTATTCTCTACAGTCAGCGGTCTACAGTTAAATCTACGGTACAATCAAGCCTATAAAATCACACTTTCAATCATGTGAGAGGATTTCAAAACAAACTCACCGTAACAAGTCACTCCAGAAGCACTCCATCACAATTGTCCTTTGAGTCTAAAGGTCTGTAAATGTCAAAAGATAGACTGAGTTAATGGTCAGGAAGTAAAAGAGATGGAGGGATGACGAGAGAAAAAATGACATAGAAAGTGAAGTTACAGTGTCTGGTATAGAGTAGAATGGAGAATATGTACCATTGACATCCTTTACTTCACAAATGATACAATCTCTGTGGTGTGTACATTTGCACAGTATGAAGTATACATTAGCAGATAGTTAAGACTGGCTCTCACTCGTTTATTAGGGCCAGTTCTTGGGCCCTCAAGGCTTTGCGGGCGTCCTGCGCCTCGTGTTCAGCTCAGATCTCGTTGTAGCTGTGGATCAGCACCACAAACATCCACAGCTGCAGCACCACGATCAGCACGTACATCATGATCTCTGACACCACCGACAACAGCTCCCGATTGGCTAGGAGAGGAGAGGGAGTGCTATGCAGAGATCATGTGTACTTTACTGTATACATTCATTTCATTTCTATAGAGCACATGTAAAGTTCAAGGTGAATCGGAATTATTTTAAGTAGCTGGTTAATGGCCTCATTTTTTAAATAGGTAGGGATGAGGAAGTAAGAAAAGGAAATGTGGATATTTAACAGTATTTTGGGATTCATCCTATTGTCACATAAATGTGTGTTACATAAGAGACATAGTTTTTTTACTAAGAGGGAAAAGAGTCTAGATATGCAGCGTGGTCAGATTGACTGAAAAACTAGAAGGAAGAACTTCAGGACTTTGTCACATACACAACAAAGACCATTAAAGAGAGATTGATTTAAAAAGCAAGAGATAGTAGAAACATTGTTCACTGGGAGGGATCCCCATTACCTTCGGCCACCACAGTAAGCTCCATCTCCTTTTCCACTGTGATATATTCATTATCCAATGGGAGGTATGATCGTGGACTTCAGGATGATCGTGGACTTCAGGAAACAGCAGAGTGAGCGGCCCCCTATCCACATCGACGGGACAGTAGTGGAGAAGGTGGAAAGTTTTAAGTTCCTCGGCGTACACATCACGGACAAACTGAAATGGTCCAATTAACTGTCAATTAACTTCTGGGCAACATCCTGACTGATGGCAGCCCATTCTTGCATAATCAATGCTTGGAGTTTGTCAGAATTTGTGGGGTTTTGTTTGTCCACCCGCCTCTTGAGGATTGACCACAAGTTCTCAATGAGATTAAGGTCTGGGGAGTTTCCTGGCCATGGACCCAAAATATTGATGTTTTGTTCCCCGAGCCACTTAGTTATCACTTTTGCCTTATGGCAATGTGCTGGAAAAGGCATTGTTCATCACCAAACTGTTCCTGGATGGTTGGGAGAAGTTGCTCTCAGAGGATGTGTTGGTACCATTCTTAATTCATGGCTGTGTTCTTGTGCAAAATTGTGAGTGAGCCCACTCCCTTGGCTGAGAAGCAACCCCACACATGAATGGTCTCAGGATGCTTTACTGTTGGCATGACACAGGTCTGATGGTAGAGCTCACCTTGTCTTATCCGGACAAGCTTTTTTCCGGATGCCCCAAACAATCGGAAAGGGGATTCATCAGAGAAATGACTTCACCCCAGTCCTCAGCAGTCCAATCCCTGTACCTTTTTCAGAATATCAGTCTGTCCCTGATGTTTTTCCTGGAGAGAAATGGCTTCTTTGCTGCCTTTCTTGACACCAGGCCATCCTCCAAAAGTCTTCGCCTCACTGTGTGTGCAGATGCACTCACCTGCCTGCTGCCATTCCTGAGCAAGCTCTGTACTGGTGGTGCCCCGATCCCGCAGCTGAATCAACTTTAGGAGACGGTCCTGGTGTTTGCTGGACTTTCTTGGGCGCCCTGAAGCCTTCTTCACAACAATTGAACCGCTCTCTTTGAAGTTCTTGATGATCCAATAAATGGTTGATTTAGGTGCAATCTTACTGGCAGCAATAGCCTTCCCTTTGAAGCCCTTTTTATGCAAAGCAATGATGACGGCACGTGTTTCCATGCAGGTAACCATGGCTGACAGAGGAAGAACAATGATTCGAAGCACCACCCTCCTTTTGAAGCTTCCAGTCTGTTATTCGAACTCAATCAACATAACAGAGTGATCTCCAGCCTTGTCCTCGTCAACACTCACACCTGTGTTAACGAGAGAATCACTGACATGATGTCAGCTGGTCCTTTTGTGGCAGGGCTGAAATGCAGTGGAAATGGTTTTTGGGGGATTCAGTTAATTTGCATGGCAAAGAGGGACTTTGCAATTAATTGCAATTCATCTGATCACTCTTCATAACATTCTGGAGTATATGCAAATTAACATCATACAAACTGAGGCAGCAGACTCTGTGAAAATGTATATTTGTGTCATTCTCAAAACTTTTGGCCACGACTGTACTATTGCATGATAGCCAAGCCATCCAAACCTTTTAATGCAAATCATACCCAACTGATTACCATATGGTGCTGTTTTTTTGCACGCACCATTTAAGCTTTGTTTTAATGCTAAGGTAGGCTAATGTGATTAACACGATGTAAGGTAAGTAACAAAAACATTCCCCAGGACATAGACATATCTGATATGGGCAGGAAGCTTAAATTAATTTCAAAGATGATGGTACAAAAATACATGTTTTTTTCTTGGTATTATCTTTTACCGGATCGAATGTTTTATATTCTCCTAAATTAATTTCACATTCCCACAAACTTCAAATTGTTCCCTTTCAAATCGTATCAAGAATTTGCATATCCTTGCTTCAGGTCCCGAGCTACAGGCAGTTAGATTTGGGTATGTTATTTTAGGCGAAAATTGAAAAAAAGGGTTTGATCCTTATGAGGTATTTAACGAGCAAACTATTCTTATTTTATCCATCAATTACATTGTTATTTGTTTGGATTCTTTCAGTGGCCTAACGTTTTGATTGAATGGTCTGTCAATTATGGTTTTAATCTCTGAGAATAGATGGACCCTATAGGCAATAATAAAATTGCAGTTGTAATGCACATTGTCCAATTAACAGTTTGGTTATGAAGGAATATTATTTTGATAAACATGTTGTCCACACTCTAAATGTAGAGAATAAAATAAATAAATATTCAGTTTAATATCACTGACCAGGAAATGTGATATAATATCAAATTTGTTAAGCAAATGAGGCAAGATACAGACATGCGTATGTGTATTCAAATGTGTGCCTGTGTATAGTTTGCCTATAGGACACACATGATGCACAACTCTATAATGTTCCAGAATATCAAACAATCCATGAATGTATTTGTCATTGTTGGCCTTTCCTATTAGTGACAGAAGTGGGATGGAAAATGAAGTTATTATATTCTATTGTATTCTATTCTATTTCTAATAACTCCCTTGGCAAAGCTAACTTTTTTTTCAACTGTCAGTCTGATGCACAGGAAGGGTTGACTCAGCATCAACAAGATGTATCAGATGTCCTCAGATATCTTTTATCAGGATTCTGAAGCTCATTCAATGCCAAATTACTTGGAAACACAAGGCTATTGCAATAGAAGGCAAGGTCAACAAAACAGATGACTGAAGGACAACATAATGACAAAAAGACCCAAGGAGCAGATAGCCTACAAGGATCTAATAACATGCCGTTCATCACCTCTTTACCTTGTCTGTATGTACACATGTATACCTCACATGTTTTCAAATGTATTTGTTATGTGAGGAAATCTCAGCTGGTTAATGAAATGTGCTCTACTGATGTACAGTAATTTGATATGCGCAATAACAAGAGATGCAATTAATCTCTGTCAGGGAATGTCTAGGTCTTATTTGTATGTTCTGGATGTCTAGGACATTCTCATGTGATGTAGCCACACACACACACACACACACACACACAAGTATACTTAGGCCTTGAGGGTTGTCAACTTTAAAGCTTTAAAACAAATATTGACTCATGATAAACACAGTTACAGTTGTGTATGAAACTGATGCCTGTTGATGTAGAGGGGGAGGGGGGAGGGGGAGACATCCATTTGTTATGTTGCTTTCACCACTCCTGTATAGGACACACACACCTCCCCTCTCTTTATTCCAAACCACACATGCTGGTGTTTTTTATTTTTAGCCCAGATCGGGTTTCTAGTTCCCCAATCTGCGAAGGGAAGCGTTCAGCAACACATCTCTCTGTGACGTGAAGTGGTTGGCGCAGGCATAATCTCAGATTCTCGTTGAGTCGTTGGCACCATGGAACTGGAGCTGTCCAAGTGTTTCTAACGGAATGTAATTACCATGAAGTGCAAAGATGTAAACCAAAGAGTGAATTCTGAAAATGCTAAGTAATTGCGACCAGTATTGGCTATTCTCCGGGAAAATTGTCTTGTGAAATAGTCTGATAAACTGAAGATTGAGTGAAACTAATAAACACCTGTGAGAGGAGCAGCTTTTACCAGCAACATTATTCAGGTATGGACCATAATAGTGTGATAGATTTGTTTCATTTGGTTAATTTATCATATTAAATGTAACAAACGAACATACCAACGTAATTTATTGATTAGACTATTGATTTGATCTTTCTATGCATTTTACATATAGCCCTGTAGCCCACCTGTCCCTGAAGTATCAATCATGATGTAGACAAACTGTAGACAAAGCAGTCTACTTCTTCAAAAACTTTATCACAAGTTTTTGAGGTAACGGCTAAGACAGCATTACGTATTTGTCACGTTATAGCCTAGTTACACATGCACTTATACAATATAGGCCTACACAGAAACGAGGATGAGCAGAGAGAGCATATTGAATTTACTTATGTAAATAAATATTGTCACATGCATGAACATTGTCCATGTCTCTGCCCCTGTCTAGATGCCATACACGAACATTGATCTGTTGACCATTGCACTTTCATAGTAACCTAAATATTATACCCTTATATCATACATCTTTTTCAGGCTACTAAAATTATTATTATTAATTATTATTGTTATTATTATTATTAGTGTAAAAATAGGTAACTGTATTGTGTCTGTTGTCTCTCTGATATAATGTCCAAGTGGTGAAACCAAATGCTCTTGTTCCTTGTCAATATCCCCTTCTTGCTTTCAGTCTTCTTCCAGAACAAGGTGACCTGTCCTTCGCCCAGGCGCCTGCAGCCGCGAAGTATTCGACTATATGGATAAAGTATCTCTCAGCTCCGCCCGAAATTAATCAGTTACAGCTCAGAGAGACTAGCCGATAGCAGCATACACACGCAAGCGTTGCAGCAATGGTGGGCCAGTGTGACCTACCTCATAAAGGTGAGATCCGGACTAATAAACCTATATTAATCCATAATACCAAGGTTGTTTCATAGTAATTTAAATATTTGTGTATTTAGTTGTACTTTTCCTGTGTGAAGTTTCAAGCGTGGTTTTAAGTCCATCATTTTGCATAACATTATTGTGACTGCACATATTTGAATCACAAGAGGGCGCAACAAGTCTATTCCTGCCCTTCTATACATTTCTATATGCATTATTGGACTTGGTTTAAACAGCTCCCATGGTATTAAGTCATTAATTGAGAGGCATTACAGATTGTTGTGGGCGCTTCCAATGCTATTTGTATTCTAGTGTTGATCGTTGAGATGGCGTTGATTCAGTAACCTTTGGCTGAATAAAGTTTCACCGTTTTAAGCCCGCCCTACTAGGATATAGCTTCGTCTGATTCGCTTAAAGTGCTTCCCATCATCATGAGAACCCGTTATTTGTCCTCCAGCGTTCTTATAACCAGACTGTACCACACGTTTTGAGGTTTGGGTTATAATTAAAAAGTATTATGTAACAATGTATTATTATTTAGCAATATTTTAAAGCATTTAGAGAAACATCAACCCACAGTTTGATATTTTTGTTGCTTCGGAACATAATGTTACATTTTAGAAGTAGTCAGGAAATACACTAATATATATGACTGTTGATGCCCCCCTCTTCAAAGTTTTTGTTTGGCTCTGTTGAGATTCCGCTTTTCGGTTCGATCGATTTCTGTCTTGCAGAAGTTATTTAGCCAACAACTTAAGTGCTAGACACAAAAATGGGAAACATTAAAGTTTCCCATATAAGACTCATTATCGATGTTTAAGCCAACTAGATAAAAGCACAAGACATACCAGAAAGCAATGTAGGTAGCGTTAGCAAGCCAGTTAACGTCAGACCATCAGCCAGCAGACAACGAACCGCGTTACCCGGTGCTTAGCTAGCTGGCTTGCGACGGCGTTAGTATAACTAGTTAAGGGTGTTGTTGTTGTTAGCTAGCCAACCGTTACCTCGCTTCAACGAGGCAAATGTCAGAATAAACAATACACTGACTGCTTCTATGTTCCACCAGTAGCTAACTACGTGTATATTTAGCCAGGAAGTTTGGTTAGCTAACTAGCTATCTTGTCAGTCAGGTCTCTGTCGGCGAGCTGCCTGCTGTGTTGGCAGCAGGAGTGGAGGGTTTTACTTCTCAAAAGGATGCTGCTAATGGGATCCTGTGAAAAAGTGGATTTTAATATCGCTCCTCGCACTGTCGCTCGGCTTGTCTTCGAAGCCGAGCAAGATAATCGAAATGGGGGAAATTCATCAAATGGGAGGTAGGACTGAATGCAACGGTTAACCGTTTAAAGTTTGTGTTGTGCAATCAATCAAATGTATTTACAAAGCCCTTTTTGCATCAGCAGATGCCTAAACCCTCAAACAGCAAGCAAATCAGATGTAGAAGCACGTTGTTGGCAACTTCCTCAGAGGCTCTGAAGATATTGAAAGCTTGGCAAGCCAGTTAGCTAGGCTAATTTGAGCTAACTAGTTACAATACTAATGTATTTTTATTGTACCGACCAAATACTAGTTAGCTAACTAGACAGACTGTATTGAATACCGACTGGATACCGTTACTGTATTGAAACCCGTTTGAAGTTGTGAATATTAGAAACCCAACTGTTACCCAGTAACTTTTTGGCCCTGTCTAAACAGAATTGTTGTCATCAATGCCATGATCCTATTTTACCCATGCATTTGTGTCATCATGCCTTTTAAGACTGGAGCCAGGTTAGTATTGCACCTACGGAAGCATGATTTGGATTTGGTGTCCTTGCTGTTGATTGTTTAATGCCCACCTGAATCTCTGGTGTGTTTTATTGCTAGTTTACAAGATATGGCTGTGTGTGAAGTAAAGATGGAGAGGGTCACACGAGTATTACCATTGATTACTCTGAGCAAACAAGAGCATGCCAAGATTTATCTTGCGCAAACAGTTGAGCAAATACACTGTAGGGCTTGGGCCTTGAATTTAACAGGTGCCTGCATTGAATTGGTCAAAAGCAGCTAGACAATATATATACACACACACACACATTATCATGTCTGTATGTCTGACAATATAATGTATGTTCGGCATCATCAGTGCTGGCCATGACTGACTGGCTGAGATAGTTGATTTGGCTTTGTCGATTAAAATCGCTCCACCATTTCCAGGTTGCCTCATTTCAGTTTGTGACAAAACAAGCGATTTATAGTGTATAGAATCATTGTATCATCTAAACCGCTGTGAAATATTTTTCCCATAATCAAACTTTTTGTATTTTCAGCTGTATTGAAGCTGGTGTACGAAACCAAAAATAAAACAGGAAGCACAGAAATAGCACACATAGGATGTCTAAGAAACGGTAGATCTGTTCTATGTGATTTTTGTCTGGTCGCCCAAAAAGTTACATATTGCAGCTTTAAGAATGAAAAGAGGGGATGTTAATGTGGTTGAGCTGGACCTTGAGATTTGAAGGAGGGGAGATGTTGACGTGTTGTTGGGGTGTTTGAGCTGATCTTTGAGATGGGATAAAGGATTGTTGTACGTATTGTATATGTTTTTTGTTTTTAAAAAGTGCTTGAATAGCTTAAACTCTCCATTTGACTCCCAAGTGCGCGCTATAATCACTTTTACTGACTTAATACCAGAAGGGAGCAAACCTGCAAAATCTGTCTAACAGTAATTTCCAACCAAACAATTCATCAAAAGCAATCAGACACCACTGATATTGGACACGGAATACATAACTTCCATCGATCTGTCTCTCTGATGATCAATAATTCACAAGCCGTCTGTGTCATGCAGTACTTCCTGATACCATTTGAGGTCAGATCACAAAAGCAATAGAAATAGACATCAACATGTATCAAAGTAACTGGGATCATCTTTTGTCCAGAAAACTGATTTTCTACCATGTTAGTTTTTTTCTGTCTATTAAGGGAGAATTAGACTGTTAGCCAATACTACAGTCTCTCTTCTCCTCAGCCCCCTGCTACAGCCGGACATAGATCGTTATCTCTCCCACTGCATCGTTATCTCTCCCACTGCAAGTTCAACTGTAGCTATGATGAGACCAATTGTGAAACTGCACGCCCTGTGAACTTGGCTCAAGGTAAAAGGGAGAGCAAGCGCATCGAAGGAGAGACGGGGACAACGGACAGAGGGAGAGTTGCAGAAGAAGAGGAGGAAGTGAGGAACAACTACAGACGACTGACAAAAAGATGCAAAAAAGCCCTGCGCACAGAGCATGAGGTGGAGAGTTGGAAAAGATTAGAGAAGAAGACTGCATTGTATTAAATTCAATGAGGGCCCCACCCTGGCTGCAACATTATTGACAAAAATTAGCGGGTGAAGCTAAACGGCTGTAACCTAGTGTAGTACTGTCATGCCCTACATTACCATGGAGAATAAAACCTGCCTTCCATAATGGGATCTTTCATACTGCACCATCTGGATGTCACTGGAAACATGAGGTACATTCACAAATGTTAGCCTAGCTGTCAAGGACCAGTCCACAATTGATTCGTACCAAAAAGCTGTGATAGGATCTGACCGACTTCCTCAACATCCTAACTTGGTGTCAGCATCATTCATCTGGGTGCTTTGAAGTAAAACAATTGGTCTGAAGAAGCTCTGAGAATGATGACCATGTCTGTGCTGGCCACCACCGGACCAGAAAGCGGCGGCTCCATGACACAGCTCGTCCCCATCCCCACGCTGAACATCCTCCCCCCGTCCTCAGACACCGATGCCTGGTCTCGCTCTCCCAGCCCCCGGCCTCCCCGCCGCCACCGGTGCTCCCGCCCCCACCGGAGCAGAGCCCGGATCAAGAAGAGGAGAGATGGAGAACAAGAGGAGTCACCCAAACCCTGTTGGGACGACACTGAGGAGGAGGGGAGGGTGAGGGGGAGCGCTGCTCAAAGAAGCCCCTCACTTCTCCCTTCACCCCTCTTGCCCCCCCACGTGGAGGACGCGGTCCTGGGCCCTTCCCCGGACCTCTTGCTACCCCCGTCGTCTCGTACCTCCTGGTCACGTAGCTCGTCTCTCGGCTGGCGTTCACGCTGGTCCCTCAGGAGTCTGCTCAGCAGGGAGTCTGACTGGGACAGCTGCAGGTCAGTGCTCTGCTCTCTATCTCTCGCCTCTCTAGGACAGGCAGGCAGCCAGAGGCCTCAGGTTCCCTGCAGACTCACTTCAGAACCCCCTCAAGGCCCTCCCATCTAGGGATGGGCTCAGTTATCTGCTAGCTGCAGGACTTTGGTTCATGGCCTTGTCATGTACTGAATCAGGAAACTGTAACTTAAGGCACTTAGTGCATTTTATGTCTAAGCATTAGGCTAAATGATCATTCACAGGCTACATACTTCACTGATATTACATTAGATAAGATGAGGAGACTATGTTGTCACAGATAAAAGATGTCACTGTTGTTTGACAGCGACTGGAGTGGAGTTTTCTGTAATGGCACACCACAAGCCAACTATTCGGAAAGGGCACAGCAGACAGGGCTTATTGGTTAAGCACTAAAACCGCAGAGGGCAGATTATGCTGTTAAAGTCCTGGTGAACTCCAGTCTGGGTTATATCACAGTTTGATTTGGTAAGGCAGGCAGAGGAACATGTTCATCATGCTCTTATACTATTTCAGAGAACAAAACCATTAGCCCATGTCACAATATTAAAGGTGCTACCTCGCCATAATTGAAGTAAGCCTGCATTTTAAATTCTATTCTAGATAAATTGTAAAATTGAGGGAGAGAAATAAGCATATGAAGACAAAGGCATGAGGCTGAAAAGAGAGTAGGCTAAATGAAATGTTAGACCTCTCGTTTTCCCTATCTGTTGTAGCTGAGAGAGAGAGAGAGAAAGAGACCTCCGCTTGGTCAGTCACAAGGAGCAGGGAGGTGGGTTTGTGTGCACCGCTCATCCTGCTTAGAATGCATGACATCACCGCCGGCCAATAGGAGCCCACGCTTCGTCTGATGATGTCACCTCCGTCCAATAGGAGGGGGTACTGCATAGCCCGCAGTGTCCTCGGTGGGCCCGTTAAAGGGCCATCCAGGCAGGCAGAGGGTGTTCCTCTCTCCGCTCCATATGAACAGCTGTGCCCTTGTCCTGTTCATTTACCAACCAGTTTTATTGACCCAGTTTTTGTTTTGTTTAATGAAACATATTACTTAGATAGACCTCTGACATTATTTTACAGCTCCTTAATGATACTGCCTGTATTTTCTATGTACGGTGGTTAAATCTATATTAATTAGTTGAAACAATAACAAAGCGGCCACCCCGCCTCTGTTTTGGTAAAAAGCTAAGGGATGGGCCTGGATAAATGTAACCACTTTCAAATTCATAGACCGAGCTATGGATATAAGGACTGACCATCAATGCTGTCAAAATAATAGTTTTTGCTTTTACATTGTTTACAGTAAAAAAAATGTGGTACGCCAGTTGAACTAAGCTCATAAGTTATCGTCAAGAATCAATGGCTATATGTAATTAATTCCATGCTTAATCAATGATTTCATTTATCATTTATCATTGAATCATTCATTCAGAAATTAAGTTTAAAAAATTGATGTAGCAACTAAGGATTCTAGTTTACAAAATTAAGGATTTACAGTTGGGAGTTCATAAGACTGAAACCCGAAATGTTACAGTGCACTATAGGAAAAAATAAAATGCAAGTGTACAGGCCTAAATGAAAACAGTGCACCGCTATTGTTAGTGAACGGGTGTCGTTCATACTGCAAAAACACCTGAGTGTTGTTTGTTTAGGCTACATGCATCATCTAAAAGCAAGGGCTTTGTTTATCTACAGTACACACCTCATACTGATCTATGCACATCGCCTACTCCTGTTATATGAATGTTGCCATTGTCAAATGATATACCACTGTTTGACAATACATTAGGTTCTGAGTGAATCCTTTTCTAGATGCAGTCAGAGCATCAGGCAGGTAATACAGTGAGAAATGGGAGTGCTGGTGGTATTCATATATAAAACAGAAAAGGGCATGGCTGTGAATGATAAAGTCATCTTGTCATCAACACTTCATTGATCAAGTTGTGAAATCCAGGCATTTTCTGTTTCATTCCGGTGTTTTGTAACACTAGCCGGCCGTCTCTGATGTTTGAGAGGACACGTGAAATTATTAGGCCTGAGACTATTTGGACTCATTCCCATTTAGCCTGGACGCATTAATACAATGAGGCACAGTATTCTTATATCATTAAAACACTAGCCAGTTAATTTCATGTCTTTGGTTACCATTGTTTTTGTCCTGTTGCATGAAATTAACCCACAGTGTAGATGAGAATCATTGACCATTTGACAGCCACACCCTGACGGGAACGGATGATTAAGGCCAATGAAGGCGTTTTAGTTATGGTTAGGCTAATGACTTCTGCGTGTCAGCTGTGGTGGTCTCAACAGACGGCTGATTTCCATGGGGATCTGAATAACGATTTGCATTGGAAGAACATGGAAGGATTCCAATGCAAATAATGAGTTTTAATACAGTTGAGTATTCTGGGGTGTTTAGTGGGGGCGGCAGTTGATTCGAATCAGAGGCCAACAACTCGTGTGCGAAACAGTCTGACGTGGAGAAATGCGAGATATGTTATGCGAGGCATGTTCCTACAAGATGCTGTGTAGCCACATCTCCCAGTCATTCTATTGTAGAGACTTGGTAGTTAGGATAAATATTAGCCTTAGTCTACTAAGGTGATATTACCTCTACCTTAAACCTCAGATAGGCTACATAGTCTATAGGCTCCTTTTGGCTGACTCCAACACTTTGTTGGTTGCGGACAGCTTTGTTGTGTGTTTTATCTATCAGAGATCAAGTTGGATTCCTCAGTGGTTTAAAAGCACTTTTCCGTGGTGATCAAACCTCAGTCACTTGTGCAACACTGACTGCACAACTGTCTAAGCAGTAGCAGAATTGTAGCGATAGTCTGAGCGACGGCGTGGCAACCTCTTCCAATATAAGGCTAGTAAATGGCCTAGTAAATAGCCGAACACAGAACTGTTGGCTATCAGGTCTCAACACCACAGTCATGAAATCAGTAAACATCTTAAAGATTGCACTTCCTTTGGCGGTTTAACAAAGTGTTAATGTAAGACAAACATGACGTGTAACATTTCTCCATAATCTGTTAGGTAACAGAGGATGGATGACAGTAATATGGTGGTTGGTGGAGGGGTTCATATTTTCTCCAGCTCCACCACTGTTGAATGCACACTTGATGCTGAACAACTAAAAGCATCACATTTTAAAAAGTAGGTTAGGCATATGTTCTTGGGCTGTTTTTTGTGAACAGGTCGTCAAACATTACTTGCAGGCTGGGGTTAAGTTAACTGAGGTGAAGGGAAAACTACTAGCTGATACATGTCCTCCCTGTCTGTTTAGGCCTGACCTGCTTGGCAGACGGATATCTAATTGAGTAATTGGCGTTGCCCCCCCTCCCCTCCAATTCACCTCTCTGCTGGCCACATAATCCCATTTGATAATCCACCGACACACAAAAACAACTGCAGATCAATTGTCCATTGTGTCTCTCTGTAGCCTATATTTGAGGTGTTTGGTGTCGCCCCCAGTTCATCATATTTATGTTTGGATGAACGTTGACTAATTGAGTTTTGGTTCAGGTCTCCCACTCAGCAGAAAGCTGCCTCAGACATTTTTTTTGCTAGAGAGTTTGGAACGGGGCCTCACCTGAAAATGTGCTGAGCACAGGCCTGAAACACCACTCAACTAATTAGCCCAAAGAACATTGATCTCTCCCCACTGACGTTGTGCAACCACTGCTCTTTGGTAATAAGTGACTTCCTGTTGAATGTGCCGGGGTCCAGATTCTTCCCCCTCCACTCTTTATTTTTCTCTCTAAGCATGTTCTTGTTCTTTCTCTTGCTACCTTCATCATCCCCGCCTGCCCTATGAATGGAAGAGATTACAGTAGGCACTCCTGTACCTCAGAAAAGCAGATTACAGAGAGAGGGAGGGAGCGAGCAAGAGAGGGGGGGGGGATCTGCACAGCATGGATTATGATGTATCATACACAGTGGGTCTCTAATCCAGAGATGGACAGAGCGATTGTGGGTTGAACGACTGGGTGGGCTTCGGTCAGGTGGACACTGTGGGCAGCACTGTTTAGTACTGGATAATTACAGTCATCGTGATAAACCATGTTAGCAAACGGCTGTGATATTTTATTACACCATGTTAGGCCTATATATAATCTACAACTGGCCCTAATTCATGTTTGCATTTACTCTTCCATAACCTTTCCCAGTACTGTCCTTATTGCTTATTGATTTTAAAATAACGCAAGTCCTCTAAAAACCTATTTTATTTGAATCTCCCAGTTCAACGCTACACTCTTAAAAAAAAAAAAAAGGGTTCCAAAAGGGTTCTTTGGCTGTCCAGGTTTTGGGTTCAGTGTAGAATCCTCTGTGGGAAGGGTTCTACATGGAACCAAAAGGGTTATACCTAAAAGGGTTCTTTTATGGCACCTAGTTATTTTTTTTCTTCCTAAGAGTGCACTGCTACTGTACATCCGTGCATGGCCTCTCTTGTGCCTCCACCTCCCCCCTCTCTCTGCTGCCTGTGTGTTCAGTACGGATTATTTATGGGCGCAGCTTGTCAACGCTAGTTTGCCCAGAAACGGAATAGGAGACTGGTTGAGGTCGCGCTACCTGCCTGGATGCGAGGGAAGGATGTTGGTGATGGGGAAGTGAAACAGGTCGCACATGAAGTGCTCGTTTCTATTCGGGGACCCCTGTGCGTTTTTATATCCGACAAAACAGACATCGGGATGGACAGTGTAGCGTCGGCTGGCTCGGCGCAGTGCACACAGGACCGGTGCCCTGGTGATACAGATACTATGAAGCAGCGTGTGGACATCACGTCTAAATTTAAAACACCTCATGACATGTTGGAGTAAGTGGCAAAATTATTATTTACGTAATGCGTTATTTACGTCTGCCCTCCAAATGGAAATATTTCGCCTGTTTGTCCTCGTATTTAAATGCATTTCATAAAGGTATAGGCTACACTCGTATCCATGTGGCTGGGAAACTGGGAGGGTCAGTGATTGCCTATTGAAAGATGAGCTGGTAGAAAGGAAATGAACGTCGTTTGATTCGAATGGCCATTTCGGGCACCCGTGTCTGCTGTACTTGTGCGTCTTTAGCAGTCTGAAATCAGCGACCTAATTTGGCTAATTTCTGACAGCATCTGTTATTGTGCTTGTATAACTCATACTTCCCTAGACAGTGCGATTTCACGGAGTTACATTCTAAACATGTCGTTGTTTACATTCTGTTGTCTGACAGGCGCTATGAATGGTGGGAGCGTTGATTTTGCGCCTGACTGTCATTTACAGTAGGCTGTGCTTGGATGAAAGTCATTTTCTAAAAACAGCTCTAAACAAAATATATATGCAATATTGTGGTAGTTCCATTTGACAGTCGTTTGCATCTCTACATTGCATGATGTGTGATTTAGTTTGTACACTCACTGACAGATTGACACGAGCACGATACTGTCCGTTTTGGTCACACCAGTGACATTTTGAAGGGTCACACCCCATAGAATTAGAATACTAGAAAGGACATGAACCTTCTTATGATAGGATACACTTAAACCATTTTGGTCAGGGAGTTGGGTCAACCATGGCTTGCCATTTCTGTGATAAGATATTATTTAAAATAAGGAATTTGAAGAACTGATCTGCACTGTATGTTAGCTAGCCAGCCAGTCAGCCTTTTTTAGGGGAATGATTCCGTTCATTTGTCAAGTCAACTGCCAATATTGTAACATCCCATTCACACAATGCAATCAATCCACAGCCATACACGGTCTGAAATCAGTTGATGATAGGATTTAGACAAGTTGTAAATGTAACAAGTAGGCCTACGGATATTGTATCATATAATAGCATTCTCAGCTTCCCAGGAAAACACATTTCTACATTTATGGTCTGTTTGTATATATATTAGAGGCTATTTATACCAAAAATGTGCATAAAACCTTTATAAACGATAATTATATGACAATATTTTAGATTAACAATAATTCTCACTTTCTGATATCACGTACATTTTATTTTCCTGCATAAGGAAAATTAGGATTATGCCTCTACTGCCATTAATTCCAATTAGACTGGTTTGGAATTCTCCCTGACCAATATGGTTGCCATTTTCCATTCTGGAACTTTGTGTTCAATTACATATCTCCTCTAGTAATTGAATAGGATCTCTATGGGACACTGTCCCAGACTGAACACAACAACAAGCCAATTAGTGTAGGTGGGTAGGCCTGTATGCGGATATAATTAGCCCTACTGTACTTCGACTCTGCACACAATTTAGTTGCAATGATGTCACTGAATCCTCACCCACCTGTACTGTACTGCAGGATTTCCCAAACTTGGTCTTGCCCCCCCTCCCCCAACACTACACAGCTGATTCAAATAATCAACGCTTGATGATGTGGTTATTTGAATCAGCTGTGTAGTGCTAGGGCAAAAACCAAAATGTTCACCCAGGACCGAGTTTGGGGAAACTGTACTGTACATGGATAAAGTGCTTTGAGATCATTTCTGAATGCACAAATCTGGCAGCAGGCATCGCCTCAAGTGTTGGCTCATTCCTATGATTTCATTATTCAGAATCACAGCTACTCTTGGGTTTTTTCTTCACAAGGAGGTTGTTACCTTGGCGATAATTCTGATATTAACCCCTAGTCGCCCCCCACCCCCTCTGGTCACCACGACAACCGGCAATTGGACCAGTGTGGTTTCAATGCATTTTGTCAGTAATGATAGAAGAGTTGGAGGACAGGGCCGAGGAAAGGGAAGGGAGAATGGGAAGCTGACTGAACTGAGGCTATGGATAGAAAAAACACTGGGGGGGAAAGACGAGGGGAACACTGAGAAAAGAAAAGAGAAACAGAAGGTGCCGGAAGAGAGAGAGAGAGAAACAGATGAAAAAGAAGGGGTGACCAATTTGATCTAGAGGTTGGTAGTAGTGTATAAATGCGTGTGGCTGTATACAGTGGAGTGATTACTCAGTGTCTGTGTGTGGGCTATGAGTTTTTGTTTGAGTTTAACAAAATTATCAAATGAGCTCACACAAGTAGACTGTTTGTTTTTGTGTGTTAATAGCTCGTTAGTACAATATGATTCTGAGAGTCAAAACAGAAGGTGGTTGTTAGTTTTCACCGAACTGCAAATGAAGCGCAAGTCTGCAACCATGGAAACTTTTATGATGGCATCAATATAGCCATTTTTACGGGACCATGACCTGAACTCTGAACATGAGATGCACATATTATGACAGCAATATAGGTTTGACCTTGTCTTTGAGTTCAGAATGTCTGCTTTCACTAGAAGGAAGACAACAGGTGTGTAGTATGCTTACACAACCATGCTAACTTGATAAAAGTGCTCTTAATAAAAACCTCCATTAAATATTTTCTGCCCTAATGTGTTTCTCATGTAGGCGTATTCATTCTTGCTCCAGTGCCTTGGAAATAAGATCAATTGAGAAACAGCCCCCACCTACTGTACTATTACCAAGCAGTGCTTTTTTTCATTTATGTTGATGGTAGAGGAAGGAGCCACAAGGTTCATACCACTGCACTGCCACAGGTAGGATATCTAGACTATATAGGAATGGACAGTGTCTGACCGCTCTAATCGCCACCAATCAGTTGAGAGAAAGGTTAGTGGTTGGTGATTTTAGTGTGTTTTTAGCTAAATACAGAAGCACAGTACTTCCATCCTTTCCAGCATGGTCAGATGGGCTTAACTACTTACATCTTTGGCCACTATGAAATCTTGAGGATGACATGAATATGAATGTCTGTACTCTTTCCCTTAGCCTACCACTAATCTCTCCTCTTCTATCTCTCTTCAGTACTGCCAGTAACTCTCCGCGCAGCACCCCTGGCAGCTCCCCCTCTCTGCGCCGCCGGGTGCTGGGGGGTAGTGGTGGGGGTGGAAGCAGGACCAGCGACGCGGAGGGTGGCCCGGGGGAGCGCAGTGGGGAAAGGAGGGGTTCGGACAGCCCACTACTCTCTTCCTCCGCCGGCGCCTCCGCTTACCCAATCGCCTCGCGCCATTTCAGCCGCAATGCCAAGGTAAGGGTTCACCGTCTCATGCCACTCTCTCATTTTGTTATGTCAACAATTTACCGGGGCCATATTCTGTAGGAAAAGGAGGTGGAGCGTTGCAGATAGAAATGTCATGAATAGAGCTGATGTGATTCCTTTGTCTACATGTCAGAGAGGCATTTGTGTATTTCTATACTATATTTCTATCTGAACGTTCCACAACGATGTGCCCTGCTGAACACAGCCCTGCTTAATGTAGAGATAAGGACACACATGACAACACAGGGATACAGCCACACAGTCAATAGTCTTTGGCCGTGTGAGAATACCCATACTTGTGTTGTAAATAGTAGCCATTTTGGGTAGGTGAAAAAAGTAACTTTTTTAATAGTATGTGAAATGTGGTGCTTTAAATGTCAGGATGTCATACTCATTTCCGCATTTAATCAAATAGAATTCGCTGAACATGTGAGGAAGAGAATAGTCTTTCGAGACCCAAGTGTGTCTGACAACAGCTGATGGGACGCGCTGTACCAAAATTGAATGAATGAAGGGAGTAAAAGCAATTGCCATTTGATGATACATTCTCCGTAGGATGCCTAGTATGCCGATATTTGTTGCTTACTGCATTTTGTTTTCACGAAACAGTACGTTCTAAATACACTGCTCAAAAAAATAAAGGGAACACTTAAACAACACAATGTAACTCCAAGTCAATCACACTTCTGTGAAATCAAACTGTCCACTTAGGAAGCAACACTGATTGACAATAAATTTCACATGCTGTTGTGCAAATGGAATAGACAAAAGGTGGAAATTATAGGCAATTAGCAAGACACCCCCAAAAAAGGAGTGATTCTGCAGGTGGTGACCACAGACCACTTCTCAGTTCCTATGCTTCCTGGCTGATGTTTTGGTCACTTTTGAATGCTGGCGGTGCTCTCACTCTAGTGGTAGCATGAGACGGAGTCTACAACCCACACAAGTGGCTCAGGTAGTGCAGTTCATCCAGGATGGCACATCAATGCGAGCTGTGGCAAAAAGGTTTGCTGTGTCTGTCAACGTAGTGTCCAGAGCATGGAGGCGCTACCAGGAGACAGGCCAGTACATCAGGAGACGTGGAGGAGGCCGTAGGAGGGCAACAACCCAGCAGCAGGACCGCTACCTCCGCCTTTGTGCAAGGAGGTGCACTGCCAGCGCCCTGCAAAATGACCTCCAGCAGGCCACAAATGTGCATGTGTCTGCTCAAACGGTCAGAAACAGACTCCATGAGGGTGGTATGAGGGCCCGACGTCCACAGGTGGGGGTTGTGCTTACAGCCCAACACCGTGCAGGACGTTTGGCATTTGCCAGAGAACACCAAGATTGGCAAATTCGCCACTGGCGCCCTGTGCTCTTCACAGATGAAAGCAGGTTCACACTGAGCACATGAGCACATGTGACAGACGTGACAGAGTCTGGAGACGCCGTGGAGAACGTTCTGCTGCCTGCAACATCCTCCAGCATGACCGGTTTGGCGATGGGTCAGTCATGGTGTGGGGTGGCATTTCTTTGTGGGGCCGCACAGCCCTCCATGTGCTCGCCAGAGGTAGCCTGACTGCCATTAGGTACCGAGATGAGATCCTCAGACCCCTTGTGAGACCATATGCTGACACATGCACATTTGTGGCATGCTGGAGGTCAGTTTGCAGGGCTCTGGCAGTGCACCTCCTTGCACAAAGGCGGAGGTAGCGGTCCTGCTGCTGGGTTGTTGCCCTCCTACGGCCTCCTCCACGTCTCCTGATGTACTGGCCTGTCTCCTGGTAGCGCCTCCATGCTCTGGACACTACGTTGACAGACACAGCAAACCTTTTTGCCACAGCTCGCATTGATGTGCCATCCTGGATGAACTGCACTACCTGAGCCACTTGTGTGGGTTGTAGACTCCGTCTCATGCTACCACTAGAGTGAGAGCACCGCCAGCATTCAAAAGTGACCAAAACATCAGCCAGGAAGCATAGGAACTGAGAAGTGGTCTGTGGTCACCACCTGCAGAATCACTCCTTTTTTGGGGGTGTCTTGCTAATTGCCTATAATTTCCACCTTTTGTCTATTCCATTTGCACAACAGCATGTGAAATTTATTGTCAATCAGTGTTGCTTCCTAAGTGGACAGTTTGATTTCACAGAAGTGTGATTGACTTGGAGTTACATTGTGTTGTTTAAGTGTTCCCTTTATTTTTTTGAGCAGTGTAGTAAAGGCTACGATTAGTAGACAGTATGGTGCCTAAGTAATGGCGTCAGCATGCTTCATTTCGCCTGGCGCCTAGCTGAACTCGTCTAACCGAACGAGGGTGCTTGCACACTCTCTTGAAAGACCTTAGCTGGAAAAACTAGAAAAGCAGCGATAGTACTGTTTGTCCATTTTGACGCACCATAGCCAGTATAAACTTCCTCAAAATAGTCAGAATTAATCTAAAATAACTCAAGAAATCTGTCATTAATTTGTACCTTTTTGCAGAGGAGATCTGTCGCACACTTTGACATCTAACAAAAATGTTTGGTGCAGTATTTCTTAATGAAAAAATGTGCACCAAATGTCATTGAATGACAGAGACTTTATTGAAGAATCCCTACTGTTGACCAATCACCGGCGAAGGGGCGTAGACTTCGGCTCCGAACATCGCCTTGCCTCCAGATTTTTTTTGTGTGTGCCCGACCAGCCGAAGTCCCCCGAAAAATAACTCTCAAATTCCAAAACTAGCAAAAACGTCACAAAATGTTGTCATAAATTATGCAGGAACTCTTGCGAACTGTTTCGGCTGGGAAGCCTTAAGTAGTAGACAAGCCAGATTTTGGACACGGCCAGTGTGAAATGGAATTGGAATAGATTGACTGTGGGCAGATTGTCAATGCATGAATCATGGGCTACAAGCCAAACGTTAAAGGCCCAGTGCAGTCAAAAACATGAGTTTTGGAAAAAATATAGTGAAATGTAGAAAATGATGATAATGTCATTTTAGTGTAAGAGCTGTTTGAAAAGACCATCTGGCATTTCAACCTGTTTTGGTGGGATGGAGTTCCAAACCTCTCTAACAATAACAGCTAGTTTTCAGTTTTTCCCTCCCCACTCCGAGTGTCTTAGCAAAAATCTTGCTTAAGGAATTACTCTTTGCTAAGAAGCAATTTTGTTTATTTTTTGACCATTTTGATTGTTTTTAATCACAGTAAGATACTTCATTTTTACACAGAAATGATTTAATCTTAAGATAAAAACGTCTGCATTAGACCTTTTTACACACATAAAAGTCAGAGATGCTAGAAACACACACAGCAAGCTTGATAAATGACCAGAACATCAAGGAACGCCATACAGGCCTAATGGCTAGTTTTTCCGCGGTGTCCCATTTTAACCTATTCCCCAACTACATGAATGTCAAAATAGATAAGACTCTACATTTACTCTTTAAGGATGGAGGAGCCTTTTGGATGCTGTTCATCACTGATTGTGTGCTGTTCTTTCTTTCCCTTGCAGAAAATGCAGAGCTGGTACAATGTAAGTGTACACTTTAAGGATCTGTTCATTAGGGGCTCACACTCCGGTGCACTTTATTCTGCTGACGGTAGCTACAGTGTTTCATGGTTGGAGTGCACAGTACAGTATGAAATAGCACTTTACAGTGAAATGGCACCAATCAATGCCGAAAACGGTTTCTGTTAAATTGCCACCCCCCTCATTTAACCATTTCACTAAGCTTTGAACATTAGCTGATTTAACTTTTCATTCATCTTAGTGTTCTCTTCATTTACCTTCTCAGTCTGTCGCTTTTACCTCAGGGACATTGTATCTGATGTAATCTCACATGGCAGATGTACAGTGGGGTCCAAAGGTATTTGGACAGTGACTAATTTTTTGGTGTTTTGGCTCATATAATTTAGAAATGATACAATGACTGACTAGGAGGTTAAAGTGCAGATTGTCAGCAGTCTTGTTGTGAGTCACAAGCTTGATGTAGTTATTGCGTGCTAGGAATATGGGAACCAATACTGCACTTTTGACTACTTTAATACACCTATTAGTGAATTTGTCCAAATACTTTTGGTTCCCTAAAATAAGGGGGGACTATGTACAACATTATTTATTTTAGGTTCACCCGATATGAATGAAAATACCCTCAAATTAAAGCTGACAGTCTACGTTTTAACCTCAGTCATTGTATCATTCCAAATCCAAAGTGCTGGAGTACAGAGCCAAAACAACACACTGAGTTCCAAAAGTATTTGGACAGTAACAATGTATACACAATATTCATAGACACGACTGGTTCTGCAAGATTATATTTGATAAAGCATAGAACAGCAACAAAGTAATCTTTCTCTCTCAGGTTCTCAGTCCCACTTATAAACAGCGCAATGAGGATTTCCGTAAACTCTTCAAGAAGCTGCCAGACACGGAACGCCTCATTGTGGGTGAGTGACACACACGTACTTTGTGTGCGAGATTGCATCTCTGTGCTGATACTGTGGAAGTGAAGGGCCGACACTGTTGCTTTGTCAGCCTGATGTCTCTCCTCCAACCTCATTTTCCTCTCCTCCCCAGACTACTCATGTGCACTGCAGAAAGACATCCTACTCCAGGGGAGACTATATCTGTCAGAGAACTGGCTCTGCTTCTATAGCAATATCTTCCGCTGGGAAACCACTGTAAGTTATAGACACGCACACACACGTTTTGTTCTATCTTCGTAGGGAGCTAAATTTGAGTCCCAATAAAAATCCTATTTTTCTAAACCCAAACCTTAAACCTAACTCCTTACCCTAATTGCAACCCTAAACCTAACATATGAGCTTTAAATAGCCTTCATCCTCATGGGGATGTGGGAAATGTTTGTGGGGATTGTGGGGATTGTGGGGACTTGTGGGGACTTGTGGGGACTTGTGGGGACTTTGGGGGATTTTAGGTCCCCACAAGGATAAAACAACCCCCACACACACACACACACACACACACACACAAACACTAACCCTCCTGTTCTGTTCAGATCACAATCCTGCTGAAAGATGTGACCACCCTGACCAAGGAGAAGACTGCAAAGGTCATCCCCAACGCCATTCAGATCAGCACCGACCACGACAAGGTGAGCCAAGTGCCTCGATATTCAGTCACACAGCCTACTATGACGGTTCAGAGTAGTGGAAGAACAGTAGGTAACAGGTGTATCAATGACATGTAAAGGAAAATAACTTGTATTATAGATTGTTGTAGACAGTATGTGTGTATATATATTGTTTAGATCAGTGATTGTCAACTGGGGGGGGCGACGTCGCGGGAGGTTTATTTTGAAAGGATACCACTGCAGCACTTACTGTTGCTGACTTTACCCGTGCCGTGCGTCCGCAGTGGTGAAATGGCTAGCTACGTTCGGACTCGGGGTTTTCACGCTGCACTCACTCATTGACCAATACAATAACGTTCTCGCCCCCCACACACACACACACACACACACACACACACACACACACACACACACACACACACACACACTGATCCAATGAAATGAGAGATTTCTCGACACACTGATCCAATATAAATGTAATTGTTCAACACTGTTTTATTTTAAATGTGAGACGTCCAATCAGATAATACCGATCATCCTCTGACAGCTAGCTTGATTGACAGCTAACTACGCAGTTGTGTTCTGCAGGCGTTGCACATGTGGATAGTTAACTGTCATTTAAGTTTTTAAAACGTGCACCTCCCTCTTCATCTACTGCTGCTTCCAATGTCAACAACAAGGCAGACAACCCGGTCCCTGTCGAGAGGAGAAAATTCGACCCCGACTTTGTCAAATATGGTTTTACATATAAGACAGTGAGTGTGGACCGCAGTGCGTTCTATGCAACGAGCTGTTAGCTAATGAGAGCATGAAACCACTCCAAAATCAAAGGGATCTGGATACCAAGCACCCAAGATACAAAGATAAGACAGCTGACTTAAAAACCGTAAAATGTCAATATCTGGAGGCCTCACAAGATTCATTGAAGAAAAGGCACTTCGCATCATACCTTGTGGCCCAGCGCATTGCTAAGTGCAAAAAAAGCTGCCGCCAGCGCAGAGGATCTCATACTCCCTGCTGCGATTGATATGTGAACTGAAATCTTGTGAGAGTCAGCTGCCAACAAACTTAAAACTATACCCCTATCTAATGACACCATGAGGAGAATCCAGGACATGTCTGAGGACATAACGTGCCAGACATCAGAGCGCAGCAGTGAAAATGGCCATTACGCACAGCAGCTTGATGAATCCACAGATGTGGCTCACCATGCAATTCTAATGGTCTATGTCAGACACGTGTGGGATAATAAGTGCTGAATAGCCCACCACTAACACTGCAAAGCCTGACTTTAACACAATGGATATGCACATGGGCTCCGTGGGACTGGCCTGGGATGGGTACGTCGGTGTGACCACTGCTGCTGATGGGGCAGCTGCCATGACGGGAAAGCACTCCGGGGTAGTAAAACGGATCCTGGAGAGAGCACAGAGTGCAACGTGGAACCACTGCTTCCTACACAGGGAGGCATTGGCAGCGAAGGACATGGTGCCTGAGCTCCACGCCACTCTCCAGGATGTGATCAAGTGTGTCAACTATATCAAAAAGAGTTCTAGGGAAAGCAGGTGTTTCCAGGCCTTCTGTAGGGATATGAGGAGCGAGCACCAGCAGGTGCTTTATCATGCAGAGGTCCGCTGGCTTTCCAGGGGTAAAGTGTTGGGTCGCTTTTATGAGCTTCCAGCGGAGATTGCTGCGTTTCTTTCGGAAAACAAGTCACCTCTGGCCGAACATTTCGATTGTGAGGAATGGCTCGCACAGGTTGCCTACCTGGTGGATATTTTTGATCGTCTGAATTCTCTCAATGTGTCAATGCAATGGAGGGGGCACAATCGATTTGAACAGCGGGGCGAAATGGATGCCTTCAAGATGAAGCTTACCGTTTGGGCAAATCCTGTTTCTAATGGGATTATTGACATGTTTCCCAATGCTGATTTCGAGATTCAGAATCTGATCAACAAAGCACACGGCGACACACTGAAAAAAAAACGTTAAACGGCATCTTCTCAAGCTGCAGGGAAAGTTTGGCGACTACTTCCCGGAGGAGAACAGGAGACAAGACGACTGGATACGGGACCCCTTTCGAGTGGAGATGGGAAGCGTCACGTTGCTCAGCAACGAAGAGGATCAGCTGGTGGAGCTGTCATTTGATCACGGACTGAGCATGCGCTTCCCGGAAATGACACTGCTACAGTTCTGGTGCAGCATAGTGGGAGAATATCCTGCTCTCGCCTGTCATGCAACCAGAATCATGCTGCCGTTCAGCACTACCTATCTGTGTGAAAGTGGCTTCTCTGCTATGGCCGTGCTGAAAACTAAAAGCAGAAACAAACTGGACAGCCAGCATGACCTCCGAGTTGCCCTGTCAACCATCACCCCAGACTTCAATAATACATAAACTTATCAAACTAAACACCCCCAGCTTTCCCACTGATAGGACACACACACACACACAGGTTAATGAGTTATTGTTCACTATGTTAATTCTGACATTCATATGACCTTTTATTATGTCTAGTTAAAAATGTACACCTTTAAAAAAAAATGTCAAGGTTGTGAAACTATTGACATTTGTAATTGATTAAGAATTCCTAATGATTTGTTTTTTCAATTGTAAACATTGGTATGTGTTACTGTTCATTAACATTATTAGACTGGCTTTGATGTCATGTTCTGAGTGATAATTTATTACACCCCACTCCTGAACTGGTCGCCTAATTTAAAATGGCTTATTCTCTTCAATTGGTAAATGTTTTCTCAGTTAATATGGCTGTATAATGACTTTCTTTACTACCACAATTGAGACCGAGTCTATTTAGTAAGTGAAGCCTACCCAAAAAGGAAGCTGCAATACAACATTACAAAATGGAATCATCAACAGTCCATAATATTGGGTCGCGTCTCAATTGTCACTGTCAAATTTGGGTCCCCAGGCAAAATCAGTTGAGAACCACTGGCTTAGATGCTCCCAATGCTTGACAAATACCTTTTATCATGGCAAAATAGGCTATTTCTGTCATGGTTTTTGACAAGCCAAAGCCGAATCAATAGCAATGACCACTAGCCGTCATTCCATCATTCACTCAATTTGTTTTCCTCTGTACTTGCTCTCTTTCGCTCTCTGTCGTTTCATCCAGCACTTCTTCACGTCTTTCGGGGCGAGGGATCGCAGCTACATGATGATTTTCAGACTGTGGCAGAACGCACTGATGGACAAGGTACCCACCTCCTCTCCCACCTCCAGCTCTCACACTCCTGCCAGTGTGAAATTATTTGGGAATACACTACCGTTCAAAAGTTTGGGGTCACTTAGAAATGTCCTTGAAAGAAAAGCATGTTTTTTGTCCATTAAAATAACATCAAATTGATCAGAAATACAGTGTAGACATTGTTAATGTTGTGAATGACTATTGTAGCTGGAAATGGCTGATTTTGAATGGAATATCTACATAGGCGTACAGAGTCCCATTATCAGCAACCACCTGTGTTCCAATGGCACGTTGTGTTAGCTAATCCAAGTTTATCATTTTAAAAGGCTAATTGATCATTAGAAAACCCTTTTGCAATTATGTTAGCGCAGCTAAAAACTGTTTATTGGATAATATAACTATTCAGTGATGAAATATAACATAACAAAATGCAACAGGACCCAAAATGCATGTAACACTGACCAAAACTATCGGTTACTGATTGATTGAATTATTGATTGACTTTTAATGTCCTACAAGAGGAAATTCCAAGAAGTTAGTGAGACATTGAGAAGGTTAATGTCTGTTTCCTCTCAGCCTCTGTCGCCAAAGGAGCTGTGGCACATCGTCCATCAGTGTTACGGCACTGAGCTGGGCCTCACCAGTGAAGACGATGACTATGTCTCCCCCACCGGCGAGCACATTAACGGTCTACTGTGAGTGTACATGTTCGCTGTGTGTGTGTGAGAGAGAGAGATTCTGTTGACGTGTGTGTGCGCGCATGCGACCATTTAGTTTGGCGTTGTCCATTAAATTACAACTGTCGTCCATTAACTTTGATGTTTCTGGATTATCGATCCCTTCAATTAAAAGCCACTACTGTGATTGTGAATTTTTAATCATGCTGTTCTTCCTCCTTTTCCTCCTATGTCTTCCTTCATTCTCTCTCTCATTTTCTGTCCCCTTCATCTCTCTCTGTCTCTCTCTTTCTGTCTCTATCATTCAACCTCCCCCCCACATCTCAGGCCAGTGGATGAGTCAGTCTCTGTCTCTGACCTGTTGGACCTCAGCTCCTTTGGGGCCATAGCTTCTCTGGGCAGCTCCCCGTCCTCCATGGCAGCCTTGTTCCCCAGTGGCCCCCTCCTAGCCAGCGGTGGTCTGGGCTCATCTCCCCCCTCCTCATCCACCTGTCTGCCCATAGACATCCCTGGCAGAACCTCCCTGGACCCCCCGGACCCCAGCCCGCCCAGCTCCCAGATCTCCCTGCCCTCCACCACACACTCCACACACACCGCCTCCTTGTCCGCCCCAGCCTCGGCTGCTGCCTCTTTCGTGAGTTTTGTTTGATTTCATGCCAGGGAACTACAGGGTCATATTCATTAGACAACGTTTTGAAAAGTTTCACCCGAAGTTCATATGACCCAGGGCATCGTTAGTTAGGGGGGGGGGTATAACTTTGAACTGGCTATAGAGATAGTTTCATAATTATGACTGTTCCATGGTTTATCTTGATAGGATAAATATACCCCAGTCATACCCCAGTAGATCAAAGAGTCGCTTGTTGGCTCTAAACGGCCATCCGTCTCGGATGTAATGCTAATGGCTGTGTTCCAAATGGCACCCTCTTCCCTATATAGTGTACTGCAGGGAATAGGGTTCCATGGCCCTGGTCAAAAGTCGTGCACTATATAGGGTGTTATTTGGGACGCAACCCATGCTATGCAACCCATGCTATGCAACCCATGCTATGCCTAAAAGAGCCAGTGTTGTTGTCTGACCCGGGCAGAGTAGAGGCTTTGAGGTCATATCTGTCCGCTAAGGCTCCTCAGTCGTGTGTGTGTTTCTGCCTTAATGACCTCACGGCGGGTGGTAACTAACTACCCCTTTCTCTCCCCTCACATGCCATTTCCTAGTATGTGGAGGAGGACGGGGACAGCTTGTTGGAGTCGGCCAATCATATGGTGCCCCCGTCTTCCACCAGCCTGGGAAACCTCTCCTCATTGGACCAGTTCACCAATGACGACGAGCTGCCCACCGACCCCAGCAACTCCTCAGACACACAGGAAGAGGGTGAGTTCCTGGAGCCCACTGGAGCATAGGTTCATGGAAAAATATTTTACATTTAGGCAAACATAGAAAATACATTTACATCTCATGCAGACATGGGAGATTTGAGAGGGAAAGATGGGATTGTAGACACTTTGTTCGAATTTCACCTTCAAAAAAAACTTCAAGGTGGTTTTCTCTCCTTTCCTTCATTCCCACTAATCTTAAAGAACGTGACAGGTGAAAGCAGTTTCCACCCTGCTGCTTTCAGCTATCCTTTCTTCTCAGATCCGTGCAGAAGAGAGCCAGTTGAAACTTCTGCAAACACACCCTTCCTATTGATCCCATACTAGTAGTCTACCAGGAGTCTAGTAGGACCTACATTACGTCAGTCATTGACTCTCCTGAGAACAGACTGTGTGACTTGCTGCATTAAAGGCAAAACTCAAGAGAAACTTGAGACGTCAGCATTCACTTTTCTGAAAAAAAGTATCTTTTAGTGACTGATTTGACCGATAAAGTGCAACGTTCACGTTCCAGAAGTCTAAACTGTACTAGTGTTACTTTACTAGCAACCTAAAGTGGGGACTCTTACACTTCTCTTCTGCTCAAACAGAACTGTGTTAAACTGTGTCCCGTCAATAAAAAGCACATTATCCCCCCATTATTGCTGACGTTTTTATATTTTATTTAATCCACTTGAAAAGCCATTTCATCTGACACTGTGGAATTGAAGTTGCTTGAAAAACCAGCCCCATTTGTCTATGCAGTTGCAACAAACCCTGGGGGGTATAACAAAAAAAATCTAAGATCATAGATGTTCTGATTGATAGACTTTTATCTCTGCTAACTGGTGCGTTACTATAGTTGTGACTGGTGTGTAACTCTGTCCCCTTCCAGACGAGGTGGAGTCGTTCTGTGCGGACCTGGCTGGCCGGCTGCACATCAACATGGTGGTGCGCATGAGCGTGGACAAGCTGCACGACCTGCTCTTCTCCGCAGACACACACTTCATCCAGCATCTCTTCTCCCAGCGCCACTTCACAGGTCCGTACAGCGCAAACGCGCACACACACGCGCAGGAAACCCACACACCCATGTGTGCACTAGCGCACCTGCTCTTCACATACACGCGCAGAGACACACACACACTTTGTTGATCTTACACATGGTTGGCGTTGGCAACGTTCTCGTTTTTCTTCCTCTTGATCCCTTTCTGCTCATTCTGTTTTCATTCCCTTTCCAAATATCTCCTTTAAGAGATTTAAGTATAAATATATCCTGGAGTACATTCCGGTACACACCACTGTTTCCCAGTACTAGTGATAGTCTGCCTAGAAACATGGATAGGCTACAACACGATAGGATGCAAAATGCTTAGTTCATTCCTTGGAAGGGGTGGCTCGTTGCCACCCCTTCCATTCCACCGTCTATCTCCTGATGCGCTGGTGCTCGTCTGCAGGACGTCTCTGCTGCGCCACACAGTATGGCTGTTGTCATGTATGGGGATGGAATGATTCTTATTGTCCTCCTAGTGCTTAGACAGGAGCTGTCCCAAATATTGGCACCCTGGCCTATTCCCTACGTGAATAATAGGGTTCTATTTGGGATACAGTCAGGGCCCCCCCTCCTTTCTCTCTTCTCAGACATAGGCCATTGTATTGTAGCTCTAATGAGC